>NC_133027.1:67245681-67548712 GCF_048771995.1 Taeniopygia guttata | reverse complement strand
CCTATCATCCAATCTGATGTACCTTTTCCAAAATAACCTCTTCATAAGAGGTCATAATATTATATATTACACATTTAAAATATATAACCCTAACTTCATTAGGGAAAAAAATCAAACTTGTCAAAACACTTCTAATATTTTAACACTGGTTTGTAATTTAATTCTGCACTTACTAATCTGTGCAACAAAATACAGTGAAATTCAATGTCTTGATGGATCACTCATGGAAAACTGAAGTAATTACCCTCATTCTAATATTCCTATTTAAATGCATGGAAAAATGATTAGCTGAAAGTTCTTTATGTAGTAGAAATGGCATCTGCTTAATATTTATGCTAATGTGAAATACCTCTTACCCTAAAGGTTAAGGGTGACGCATGAATGAAAAATTAAAGCAAATAAAAACAATACAAATAGAAATTCCTGCTACATAATACCCTTTTAATTAATTTTTTTTTCCTGTAGCATGAGTGTGACATTATTTCTTGGGCATAACTTTTTCTGATATAGGCATAATCCTTTGAAGGTTTCTTTTTTATTTTTCCTTGCTCCTCCTCCCCCTCCTGTTTCTGGCAATGCATGTGAGATCTAAGTTGGGTTTAATCCAATACATTAAATTTATCAGATAGTCTCTTTAGGGCATATTCAAAGCCATTTCTCATATGAGCCTGAGGTAAGAAATGAGTAACATTACGTGAGTATTAGATAACTCTCTGTCTATTCCCAACCATACAAGCTCAGCAAAAGAACCAATAATTATGCCAGCATTTTCTCTCCCATGTCTATCCCAGCTCATCCAAAAACTTGCACTTCAATGAACAGTCCTGGTCATACTGGGGCACCTTTTCCCCCAGTATGTCCAACCAAATGTTTGCAGCTACTTGTTCTTTCTCTGTGCACACCTCCAAGAGTAATCCAATTTCTTTTTCTTGAATGCTCCTCCCCCATGTTTAATTGAAAATTGCAATTATATCCCTGATTATATTGCTCTTCTTCAGGCTTCATCTTCTTAAGATGAGCTGGCACATAAGTTATATTGAGTAGAGAGAAGAATATTGCATGGAATTTGGGTGAGGAGAACAAGAGTTTTATGAAGATGGAAAAGGAAACCATGACAATTCATTTTGATTAATGAATTAAGACACAAAGATTGCAGTGTTCATGACAAGATCAGATAATGATTAGAAAAAAAAGATGTTAAAAGAAGCTACTGAAAGGAAAATAAAGAACTGGAAAAAAGATAAGAAGATGTGTGCTGTCTTCAAAAGGAAACAAAAAGACATGAAATATCTGTGCAGATTGTACCTGTATATCTGATAACTAGATATTGAATTTTCATTCTATACTTATACCTAATATTTACTTTACCAGCAATAGCAAATTCATGAACCAGAAAACCTAGAGAAAAGTTGAGTAAAACAGAAGGTGACTAGTGGGGAACTAACAACTGTTGAATTTCTGCATGACCAGAAGCTGAAAATTAAAAGGAACCAGTAGAATATTTCTTACTTATTCAGCATCATACAGAGTTTTTAAAATATCAACACAAACATATAACTTATGCAATTCACTGAGGGGCTCACAAAAATAACAGAGGAAACAACGCTGGCACATAAGCTAATGTTGAAGATATCATCTGAACCAGACATTAGTATTTACACACATTTACTATTACATAATTACTTAAACTTCTAGAGATTGCACTAAAGGGAAATCTCTCATAAAAATATATTACAGCATGCAGTAGAACTAAATATGAGCAATGTGCTACCAACAGCACTACCTGATAAAGGCTTTCAGCTCAATGACCATGATGCAGAGCAGTTTGAAATTTTAACCATCACCACCAAGCTTCAGAGAACTTAATTCAAAAGTTTTGAGGCATAATGAAGCTTAAACTATTTTTGGAATTGCTAGTAAATAAATGAAAGAATTTGAAATTCAATGAAAGAACCAGATTTGGCTGTATTTGACACACAGTAGCATCTTTAAAAGAGACTGCCAACAGCCAAAATTTGCCTTTGATCTTATTTAAAAATTCAAGTCCCCATCCTCATCTGGAATCTAACAGAAACTTGACATTAACTGAGTAAGCAAGTGAAACCTATTGAAGCTCATTAATAACAATGAGAAAGAGCACTGGAACATTCATGAGGTATCTAATATTGAAAAAGAAAACCAAACAAACCATAACATCTCCCCAAACACCAAAAAAAGCATAAAACAAAACACCATCATCCCTGCTGCACCCCCCAATTATTGACTATCTTTTGTACACATTTCTAGGTTCTGCTTCTGCACTAAGTCCTTAATCAGAGCTAGTACAGTGGTCTTAAAAAACAAAACAATAAAAAAAAGGAAAATTCTTCAAATCTTTTTACTTGTATTTCTTCTTTAAAACTTCTTTCTCTTTCATTTTCTTGAATTAGGTATAAAAAACTAACAGCATGTGCCAAGTTTAACCATTTACAGCTATATATTACTAAATTTTGTAATGTGATCAAGTTTTAAAAAATTTCTTCTGTGTTGAAATGAAGATTTTAGATGGATCTTCAGTGGTACACTACTAAATCTTAGTACTGGAAATCAAACTCTATCAGTTTTAGAAATAATGTTTAACACATTATTAGAACACATTATATTCTATTATTATTAGAATATAAATTACTGAAACCACAATCCTCTAAAATGAAACAGTGGCAGCTGCTAGCTGGCAGCTGTAATAGAATTGAAAAATTTAGCTCTGTAGGATATAAGCAAAATGGATTAGTATTTTATTTGCTCAAGGAGGAAAGAATTCACACGGTAATGTGCAACCCTAGAATGGATTGCATTCAATGGGAAACACCACCTCAGCTCACATGGGAAGTTCATTATTCTTGAGTTTTGAGAATTTATCTCACTTCTAAATCCTGGGTATGCCCTTTAGGTAACCTCTTTCTAATCCTTCCCATTTGATGTTAGCAGGTGATAATCTCATAGATTTAACACCAATACTACAGTGGTAGATCATGTCAATCATTATACTTGTTACACCAAAGAAGTCTAAAAATCCACATCTTTTAATTCAAGTCTGCAATCTGCTAAAATAATTGTATTTATCAAAGAGTGTTTCTGTCAGCTGCTGAATTATGACTGCCCTTTATGACACACATTCTACCACAGGCAGGGTTTGGAAGGGTTAAAAAGACTTCATATAGGTGAGGATGTTGCTCTATGAACTGTAAAATCAGTATTGAAAACAACTTGGCAAAGGATCTTAGGCCCTGGCTTAATTAAAGTTGAGCTTGTTGTGCAAGTAAATGACACACAGTCGGGATTTGCTCTCCGCATAATTTACACATCCCTTGCTGGCTTGCTCTCAAAGCATCAGAGACTATTTCTAAGGCAAGCCTTGCATGATTTGATTCAGAGGTCATGTCATTGGAATAAAAAGAAAGAAAAATCAGTCACTGATATATTTAGAAAAGCTTAGCTCAGAGTTTCAAAGGCCTGCACACTGTTAATTGTAGTATGCAGAAGAAAGCACGTTTGACTTGATAGTGTGCAGTAGAAGATTCTGCACATAAATGAAAGATTTATGTCTTAGTTGAACAATAGAGTACTCTGTATCAGAGCTTTTTAGAGCAAAGAGTTATAACTACTTATTTTTAATTATTACGGGTACAGATCCTTGAAAGTATTGATGTGAATGTAAATAGCTTAGAGCAAATTGCATTTTTTAATTGAAAACTGTATATGTCCAAGTGTACACCTTTCACATTTTGTGGGTCAAATGAGATCTTAGATTCAAATTTCTCCAGTGAAAAAAAACACCACTGTATCATTCTATGTGCTCTTGAGCACGTGTGTCAAACAGTTTGATGCTTTTTGGCTTTTTACCCAGATAGTAAAGTTATTATGCTCTCCATCTGTTGTTCCTTACACTGTTGAAGTTTGGTAACTGGCAACACTCTTAAATACACAGGATATTTAAATACAGAGGGTCTGTAAGCTATCTGTGCTTGCTGGCAGAGAAAAATATTTTCAAGTACTTCAAGCACAGAAGAATGAAAAAAAGTTGAGGTGTAAGTTGCTCTCATGTCATGTAAAGGAAAGTTACAAATCTGTGTTGTCATCACATTTTAGACCAGAACCATACTTTTAAATCATTTGAGAGTCAGTGAAAATGAAGTTTTCACAAAGACTGAAAACACCTATGCTCTTGGCTTGCATTAAAGAGACTAAATTCTACCTTTGATACAAACCCCAAGGGAGAAACTCTGAGTTGCAAGTGTATCAGGCAGTAACTCAAAAGAAAGGGGCATAGTGACAGTTTTATGGTGTTTCAAATCATTCCCACCTCTGTTACAGCTCAGGTACACTGTAGCAGAAAAGGAGCAGTGAGGAAGGATTTCTGCCTCAGCTCTCATTCATTGTTTGACAGCACTGGTTTGCTGCCCTCTGGGTTACAACTTATAGACCAGGACAGTGGTGCAGATGATATAGAGAATCTCCTGCCAAATAGCCATTGTCTACAATTTGGGTCAAAAATGAGCAGGGTGATACTTCAGTAAAACATGCTTAATCTTGTGTTTGAAACATTAATGCATGAGTGCAAATGAAAGGCTCCATAAAGCACAAAAGAAAGAAAAAAACACTTTATTTTTCTTCTAAAGGTTTCAGTGCTATAAAATAGATCCTGTGAAAATATGCAAGCAAAGATGTAAGAACTGTTTAAACTCATATGAAGAACAAAGTAATAAACCAATTTAACTGTATAAAAAGAAGGCCATAAAAGAATACAACACTGAGAAAGATTTTTTTTTTTTTTTTTACTACATACTGATCACAAATCATGATTTATAAAAAATTTTTTTGCAAATAGGCTTTGCACACTGGATTATTCAAACAGGTCATGTTTTATATGTGACTTCAGAAACCTTTCAGAATGACAAGATGTAATGTACAGACTTTCAGATTACTGCATGCTCATAAAATAAAGTGATTCCTCTTGCTTAAAATGAATTAATCTTAGAAAGTCATTCTCCTCAAGATATAAGACATACCACTGGCACAGATCCTACTGCTCATTCTTTAGCCCTCTCTCCGTAGCTCATTGCTCAGATGAAATTTCTGTTTTCATATGAAGTGACTGATGTGAACATATTCACAAGTAATTTCTACAATCTATTTTTTACACAACAACAAGAGACTCACTGGCAACTGCCTGTAGACCAAGTAGCATCTTAAAGGAAAGTGTCACAGAAAACGCCTTGTAATAGCAACTCTCACTGTGGAAAATCTGCCTCAATATCCAATAACAACATCATATATATTGCCATCAAGTTGCAGAGTATTCTTCACAAACAATATGCTACACCTTAATGATGAGAATATTTTGTATTTTTGTAAGTGCCTCACAGGCAAGTCCTGTCCAACCAATTTAGCAGCTTACTTTGATGGAGGGACTGCATTTGTGGACAAGGGAAGAGCTACAGGTGTCATTTATCTGGATGTAAGGCCTTTGACATGAACCCCCACAACATCCTTCTCTCTGAATTGGAGATATATGAATTTGATATTTGAATTTGTGGACTGCCTCGTGGATGAGGAGTAGGTTGCACAGTTGCATGCAGAGGGTAGTGGTCCATGGCTCAGAGTCCCAATGGGCATCCAAAGCAGTGTGGCCATCAGGGTGATTCTGCCCCTCTGCTCTGTCCTTGTGAGAGCCCACATGGAGCGCAGCATCCAGCTCTGGGGCCGCCGCCAACATAAGGAGGATGTGGACTTGTTGAAGCAGGACCAGAGAAGGGCCATGAAGATGATGAGAGGGCTAGAGCCCTCTGGAGGAAAGGCTGAGAGAGTTGTGATTGTTCAGCGTGGAGAAGAGGAAGCTCTGGGGAGACCTTATTGCAGTCTTTCAGTACATGAAGTGTGCCTTGAAAGATGGAGACAAATGTTTAACACGGCCTACACAAACAATGATATGTCCATGCACATATGTCACCAAACAATACATATTTCTAATGGGTGACATCCCACTGCCTATCCGTGCTTCCTTCTTCGAAGAAAGTATTCACTCAGACACTACTGAAGTGATGTTGTGGGGACTTCAGCTTTCTTTCTGGGGGGCAGTATGAATGAGGCAGCACACTAAATGTCACCTTCTGCCAGGACCAGCTCCCCTGTTAGAGAAGCTGACTGCTGCTCTCTGTCATGACCTTGCCATTGCTCCAAAAACCACCACTGCTGGGCTGTGACTTCATCTTCTCTGTTTAAACTTACGAACTTCGCTCCTCTGTCCACACCCGATACTCACATGTCTGGGAGTGGCATAGGGGCCCTATGTAGCCCAGGGGAGAGCAATGTGTACATGGCAGGAACACCATCAAGGTGTTTAATGTAAATGCTCTGAGCTTGAGGCACCCTAGACCTCTTTATTCTACAAGTCAGAGATCAATCTCTAACCAATGAGAGATTGGTTAGGTTATTGTAGGTTCAACTTGTGATTTTCTATTTCAGCATGTAACTTTCTAACACCAGGCTGCACTGCTTTGATGTTGTTGCATGCTTTGATGTTGATGCTGATAGCACCAAACTATATACTTACTACAAAAAGGGATACCCCTACCAAAAGATTTTTTTTTTAAAAAGTAAATTGTCAATTGTTTTTCTTACCTATGTTGCATAACCAATTTAAATCTGCTATTGCCTCTCAGTGTTAATAGTTGCTTTGCAATCCATTATTTATTTCCTCTTCCAGTTTAGTGTGATTGACATGTTTTATAAATGTGGCATTTTTTTCACATGAAATAACAACTGAAACCATTTGCTCAGCACAGGCAGTGGTACCAACAACTGGAGCTGCCCTCAATAGATCCTGCTTCCTATAATCAGCGCCCTGTCACTGATCATTCAGTAGTTTTTGATTAATGGCTTTCAGTATTTTATCCATAAAAGGGTATTTAAGTCAAATGGAATTATATTTTCAAGTGATATTTCATATGATCTCATAACAAATGAAAAATTTTTAAACCTAGTTAATTTTCCTTCTTAGCCACAATAATGTGATCCAATGAAAGAACACAATTAAATAGAGGCCATTGCTTTTCCTCTGGGTGGCTCCCCTAGCTTGTTGGTGACTGAACAAATGAATTAATTTCAATCTTATGAATTCACCATACTAAGGACTGACCTTAAATTTCTGGAAAGAACATTATAAATAATATAGTATTTGGTAACATTTGCCTTCTCAGCTTTCAGTTACTTTTTACATTATCCAAACACAAGACTCTCACATTAATTTTACTGAAATGTACAACTTCTTTTAAAACCAAGCAGGAGTCAAAAAAAAAAAGTAACCGTAAGTCCACCAATTCAACCTAAATTTATTTGCAGTGATCTGATCATATAATTATAGGTCTGTGTAAACACCTGTAAACCTTGTTCTATGCAAAGAGTTCATACCTGCTCTAAAACAGAGATTAAGCATGGAAAACTCCAAACCAGAAATTTAAGTCTGGTAAAACTATAAGCTACAGGAAGCAGACTTTAATGATGGAAAGCATTAGCCAGCCTTATTTCCCTGCTAGCTTGCCTAAAATTATTCCATCAGAAACAATTTGCCTATTCTCCTTCAAGACGTGTGCTTTAGGGAAGAAGGAACAATTATTTTATAAAATATGCAATAATACCAGACCATATTTTGTGAGAGGCTGTGATTACACTGCTTGAGAAGCATTGCAACACGGACACAATTACCTAACATCAAATTTGGTGTGATTGTCAGCAGTTGTTACTTCTGAAAGAACCTTATGCAAGGTGAAATAGAATGTAAAAACTCCAAGCGATCAAACCTGAGATTTATAACTTTTCCAAGAGGAAAAAAACCTTATGCAATCTTCTGTTAATGCAATCATTCACACCCCTTAGCCTTTTCCAAACAAGTTATATGAATTATATAAAGCTTCTGATAGATCTACCAATCAAGGACTGACCAGCCTTCCCTGTGCCCTTTATCATGCTGAAAGAAGACAACAAAACACTATGGCTATATTTTTCTCTGATAAGACTAAACAGAATATTCAAAGAGCAGTCATCTGACTAGTAACTGAACAGAACAATACATCTGCTTGATGTGCTAGGTGGGCACACAAACATTTCCCAAAAGGAAGTGACCTGTAATGCCATGTTCTACTATCAGTATTTAAGAGGAAGTGTCATAGCAAACGTTTGGCAATGCCCATCTAACACCTCTTGACTTGCCCAGCTCCTCCGTCCTTTTGGTTTCCTCCAAGTTATACTTCTGGACACTAAGAAAAGCCTTTGCTCTTATTTTGTATCCCTTCTTGCCCTGCCCTACCACTTGCGTGTATTTCTTCAAAACTGTTCCCGTTGTCCTAGTCTGTTCTTTCTCTGAAAGTGCTCCTTGAGTAGAATATTTTGGCAAGGAGACAGGTATGCATCTGCTCTTCCCCTGCACTTACCCCTATTTATAACCCAGGTGTTAGCAGCTGTGTTCTTGGAGTCATCAGCCACAGCTACCTTAAGTAATCTGCAGGCCTAAAAAAATATTGCTTCAGTGAATTGGCTGAAAAGAGGAGGCTGATGGGAGGGTGGACAACACACTCCCATCAGGATGCTGAAATTCAGCACAAGTGCTGTATTTCAGACTTGCTCTGTTTTACCTACTAATTCTTCTGTCTTGTAAACTGTCTCCAGGGAGGAATGAAATGCAAAATTTTTTTCTACAGACTGCAGATGACACTGCAACAGGAAAGAAAACTTTGTGAAAATCATTATTATAATTGAAATGATCTCTGAATGTTTATTCATTTATGCATCATAAACTAATAACTTAACTTGTAATTTTACAAGTTAAATTAAATACAATCCACCTAAATGAAAAAAACCCCAACAAAAGAATAACTTGCTTCAGGTGAACTAAATCTACAACTTCCTTTTATATAAGCAAGTTCTATGTATAGTAGAATTTTAATTAAAATCTAATATGTTTCTAATATAAGTTAGTGATATACAAGTATATACAACACATTGAAAATCTGATAGATTTATAGCTTGCTGTTAAATTATCACTTGGTGATCCATCTCCAGGTATATAAGTTCTCTTAAAATGCTGGATGTTAGATATAAGGGCTATAAAGTAAATGCTTAAATACTAGTATAAAAATGTCTGTAATAAAATCTGAAGCTCTGAATTTCATAGTACTTTAATGATGCCTCCAAAGTAATGGAAAAGCCATTTTCTAGCACTTGCTTCAAGGACTCCACTAATAACATTTTTCACAAAGGACCTGTCTTTTTTTTAAATAATATATTGTGAAGTTATTCTAAAGTATTTAAAATCATGCAACTGAATTTGGACAGAACTTCTCAACCTTTAAATTCTCCTTAATGGAATTTTTTTTTTTAAAAACTATTCCTAAACTATTCTTAGTCACAATTTTTTTATTGCAACTTCATATGCAGTTCAATAACGAGATTAGAATGCTAAATTATTACTTTAATATCAGCTATGGCTCTTCTGTACTAATTACTCTGCCATTCTATCACCATAATCTGGCTTAAAAATCCATTTCTGGCCAATGCTAAAGACTCACTTGATGGCTTCCAACAAATCACTGCCATCTAACCTTCACTGCAGAAAAATATTTCGCCCTTTGACGCTTGGATATTGCAAAGAAATAAAGGAGAAATAGGGACAAAATACGCTTACCGAGCTGTGCATGAAAACATATACAAATACTCACAGCCAGTCTGGAATATAGACAGAAGGAAAGCAAGTATTAAACCAAAGTGCAGCAGCTCTTGTCAGCAGCAAAATGCATGTCCTGAGATTTCTTCAAAGGGGAAACAGCCCACTCCCCATCTTATCACTGAAAGAGCCAGGCAGCAGCTACATAAGAGCCTGTTCACTTTTAGCAGCCAATTAACTAAACTAAGTTTTATTTTTGAGACAGCAATGAAGATTATGCTGAATGAATTCAAAAGAAAAAAACGTAGACTAGAAATATAATTAAAGGGACTCTTCAGCAAAGGCTGAGTCTCATTTTTCAAGGAAGCGATTTCTTTTAAACTTGCACTGAATACATACATTTATTTCAAGACCTACCCATGAGGCCTGAATCTAATCAAGATTTAAAATCTTTGGGCCTGAGGACTGTGCTTTCTCAAAAAAGCAAAATTATTCACAAGCTACCCTGACTGCTTTCAGAGACAAGAGATCCAGACTGTGTTCTGTCTTCCAGGAATTTTAATTGCAGTTTAAGGGCCTTTGGATCTTCCTCATTCAATCTAGCCAATGCATAGTAAAGGTACCTTCAAATGTTCTCTCTAAAGGATAAAACTGCAGAGGCCTACAAATGCCTGCCTTCTGCCAAAGGAACTCTCCCCACTTGAGCTTCCTTTCCTCCAACCCACAGAAGTTTGTTCCCATGACAAAAGAAAGAGATGCAGCCTTTCTAATTCTCTGGGGTATGTGCACATCCACACCCTGCATATTTTTAGCTCCTTTAGTCTGAGAGGGTTAAAGAGAAGAATTATCCTGATGTCTCTAGATATACCAAAAGGCAAGGTTCCTTTAAACTTCTCTGCTTTAATCCGTCAGGCTGAACAATAAATACTTGCCATACAAACCGGCTAAAAAGAACATAAAACATCAAAATACATCTCAAGAAGAAAACAAATGAGAAAGCATTACAGAATTACCTTGTGATTATTTCCTAATTCTGAGTAATTGTAGATGCATTTAGTTTTATTTTTTCCTTCAAATAATTTAGTAGCAAAAGTATTAACTTGTATGTGCAAGTGTTCTGAGTTCCTGCATGCACATTTCTCCTAGTTTTTGGTAAAGTTCAGAGATATTCAAGTATGATATAATTTCTACAGATGTAGCCAGTCATATTAATAGTATTTTCAAAAATTACCTCTACATTTAAATGAATTGATATGTGATAAGATATATGTGTAATGTCTACATCTATCTATCTACTAATATATATTGTTAGACACAGTTTCAATAAAGAGGTGAATCAGAGGCCATGTTGTCAGTACTAGAATTATATGTAAAATATGAGAAAAGAACCTCCCCAAACTTTTTATGGAATATAAATACACAAGAACTGATTTTAAAAAGTCATAGAATTTACTAGTTTTGCTCACAAATAAAAAAAATATTGTTGTTTTATTTCTTCATGACAAAACAAACTGATGTAATACAAAGCATACTGATTGTAAATTGTTATTTACCTGCACAGCCATAGGCAATATTAGCTTCAAGTATACAAGAGCTTTTAGCTTTAAGGATAACATGGATATTCCACACATGATACTGGTCTGAACTACGTAGGCTCAGCATCTAAACTTGGAGCCCTTGAAGGCTGTGTAGAACACAGATTTATCCTCCACTAAATTAACTAAATTTAGATAGAAATCCTGCAAAATTCCTTACTCTCTTGATTAAAACCCTAAGCCTGTACATCCAACATTATCACAGAGAAAAGTAACAAGTTTCTATGCTTGCAGGCAAATGAAATATTAACTATGGATAGAAAACAGATTTACGTATAGATGTCAGAGAGGTTCAGCAAGCCAATACACCCAGACCTTCAACATAATTATATATTGTAATAGATAAACCTGAGGACAAGCAGTTCTCTGCTTGCAGCCCCAGCACCATTAGAATATCCCTCCTGCCTGGCTACATTTTCTAAATATTTAAACTGCTCTGGCAGATCCATTATTTTCTCACTAATTCAGAAATGGGCAGCACTTGGTGGCAACATTGATGGCAACATGACAGAGGCAGGGAAAGGTCTGAGATGAATAGTCACTCATATTTGTGGTGCTACTACGCTAAACTGATCTTGCAGTAATCAAAAATTTTCTTTATCAGAATCCTACCAAAGAGTACGTGAACTTAAAGGGAAAGGTCTTTTGATATGTAATATAAAGAAAAAAACCCAAACAACCCACAGAGAAAACATTTTGTTTTATTGAGGTTGACATTACTAGCATTTTCTATTCAACGTATTACCCTAAGACAAGAGGAAACTTCCCTGCCATTTAAGCGGTCACACTAATGGTGATGTATTGTCTGACAACAATGACATTTTTGAATTGGGCTGAGCAACCCTAGAATTTCCTGCAAACAGTGGGTGGTCACATGGCTCCATAGGCAGGCAGGGTTGGTAGTAATTACAAATACAATCAGTGATCTGCCCTGATCTGCTTTGAGGAAACTCTAAAAGCAAGTACTATATTAAAGAATCCATGAATATTGACTGTAAAAATATTTTGACACACCACGCTAGCGCTACAATTAGTTCTTTAGGCCTGAACAGACAGCCTGGAGCTCCAGTCACAGAAAGGCACAGGCTTGTCAAAGCTTGCCCTTGACCTAAGTGGCACCCACAGATTGAACCACATAAATGAGTGACACAAGAGAAGAAACACACGGGGAGCTTGCTCTGTGCTGTCCCCCACAGCCACTGGCAAAGCACACTTTTCCAGGCAGAGTTTGCCTGGAGATCACACAAATAATTTCTTCCTAAGGAAGCAAGACTTGAGACCTTCCCAAGCCACTGAAATAAGAGTGATACATCTACCCAAACTGAAGGTGCTATTAATATCGCTAAATATGACACTTATTGCTAGAGCATGGGAAATGACTCATTTGATTAATAATGCTCCACTGTGGATCAGCTAACCAACAGTATTAGCAGTACTTAAAAGATTATTAAAATAGCCTGAATACTTTAATATTTTTTACAGCACACAGTGAGAAAGAAAGAAGAAACATTCAAATACAACATAACCTAATGCAAGGAGAGAATATATCTGGAAGTAGCAATAAAAATGAAACTTTTTTTTTTAATGGCTATCACTGATTTTCAGACAGCTCAGTGATATGGTTTCTCTACACTCACTGGTCTCTGGCACTATCATAGTACATTTAAACTGCCTTAGGATGCGAGGGAGAACCGAAAATTTCCAAATCGTGAAGTCAGCAAATGACAGGGCCCGTAAGGAAAACTGTATCATATTATAAGGAAAGCAATAATTATTAGGTTTCTTAATCAAAGATATTCCAAACAAAGTTCACATTATAATAATTGCCATTTTGAGAGAAAATTTCTGAGCAGAAAATCAGCATCATACAATAAGAATTAATCTATGGAAAACACCAACAGATTTGATAGCATTTTCAAATATTTGCTGGAAGGTGTTTATTGACTGAAGATGCATAATTAATATAAACAAGAATTGCAACTGCAATTCATCGTTAACAATACAGATAGAATTAATCAATCCATCTAGAAATTTAGGCTTCATGCAATTATTTAAGAACACTAGAAATGAAGCATCCTTTTAATACAAATACAGTGTTTGAAATCGTCTCTAGATGTATTCTCATGTGTCAAGCTAATTCTATGCTATGTACTGAGAATAAGAATCTATTTTAGTGTAGATTTCTATTTTTTTCAAATCTGGTCACCAAGTTTAGCCAAACTTATGATTTTGTATACTACTTAAGAGTGGTTAGGGTGTCTTAAAAAAAACCCTATGATTCAAAAAAAAGATAAAGATACACCCAGATTTAATATAACTTCTTTAAAAAAACTGGTTTTGTTATATTTTATTTCAGAGAAAAAGCTTTAAACCTTTTTGTATACACTACCAAAAGTTGATTTCTTTTTAAAATGGAAGACAATATGCCCAAGTGCAGGCTATTCTGGTTGTGAGCAACTGTCTTCTGTACTGTGTCTCAAGAAGAAAAAAAACTCCAACCAACTAAACCCAAAGTATCACAAAAAGCTCCCCAAAACCAAAAAATACAAATCACTCTCCAACCAAAATCTAAGACTCACCCACCCCTACCAGTCCTTCAATATCTTCTGCTTGACTTAAAGAAAAATAACTTTCAATTACTGTTGAGTGTTCTGTTAACTCAGTCATCATTTGTGGGCAGCCCTACAGTTTCCATCCCTGACAATGACATAAGGCAGATAATAAAACAATCTGTCACACTGACTGCTAGCTGCATCATATATCTTTAAAACTGACCAGACACTGTTTTACCAGACTCTGTATGTGAAATGTGGTTGGATATCATGTACCTCCCTTTGGGGATCCGTAAAGATTACTAACACCCACAAAATCCTTGTGATATTTGTTTCATGCTTGGATGTCCCTATGAAAGCTGGAGAGATATTACAGAAAAAAAAAGTCATGACTTAAGGATGTTGCCATGGTGAATTTAATTCTCCATTTACATATTCACTGAGCAAGAAGACAGAATACTGGACAAAATCAGAATGCTAACTTTCATAGATGGTTAAATGTTTGCATTTTACATTGCTGAGGTTTTAAGCTGAAGAGTTATCTATAGTTCTTATGTATAAAAGGGATATATATCCAAACTTCTTAGCTGTGGATCCAAGCAGGAGCTGTATTTTGAACCAAACAGTACCCAGAGAAGCATGATCCCAGACAGAACAGGCAAAGAAATTGCTATTTTGAGCTTAATCTATTTGCCTCAGTTCTTGATTTCCTACCATTCAAATGATTTTTATTTCTTTTTATGATAAAACTCCAGAAAAAATAATCTATAAATGAGGATAATGATACCAATTTTTAATATTATATGTGTAATGACAAAACAGCTTGGAATACTCACAAGGATATAAATTGTTCTATTTGAACTGAATAAGGTGCAATAAAGTAGGTACAGGGACAAAGAAAGAACAGGACAGGGGGAAGAAAAGATTAAACAGAGACCAGGAAGAAAACCTTCACAATATTTCCACATTCCTAAAAGCTAAATTTGCTGACTTTAATTAAGCTACTTTAACACTGCTTTTGTGCATGATATTATATAATTTTGGTTTACTTATGACTTACACAATGTCTGTATGCACACATATATTCCCCAACACACACACCCTCACGCTATTATTTCATAATGCATATTTTATAATTTGTTTCACTTGCACCTGGAATATTTTGTTGTATGCATCTGCCAGGTGCATGACAAACAGCAGATAACAATGCGCTGCACTCTCACAGCATTTAAAGCAAGCACATATGTGTTTATACTACAGTGCATTAGCAGTATGTCGTGCAGAAGCAGTGCGAATTGGTGCGGCACCAGAGCTCTCGGAGGAAGCCTTTATTCCTTTATTGTCACCATTTTCTCCTCCTTCAACTCACCTTGAGCTGATACTGCCATTGCTGCATTCAGCTCCACAAAGCAATACACTGGGGCACCTAACACCAGTTTTACTTATAGTCATTGCCTGGCCTATTTTTTAATTTTTGGAGGACAGATGCTCACTGACACATATAAGAACAAATTTGATAAAACTTATTTTGAAAGGGGCCTCAAGGTGCAACTATAATACAAAATATAAATCATTTTTCCTCCATTCTTCATGAAGATAGGTCAGAGCTGTTAATAAATCCTCTGGGGCTTTGCATACAAAGTAATATGAATATCAAATAAATTCAATTCCCCTCCTTTACTACTATTGCTTAAAAAAAAAAGTGGATTTTTAAGTCATTCCCTTTAAAAACAACAACATCAAAGAACTAAGGAAAACGAATTTTGCATTAGGAAGGCTGTGTTGAAAAACATTTCACTTCAAACAAGGCACCACACAGAGGTGACAAAATGAGAGATTTAAACACTAATTAGCATCAATTTCTTTATTGAATTATAATTTCAAGAAAATGTTGTGTGACCCTCTGATTTAAATACTGTTTTCCCTTCAAACACGTTTGTCGTTGCCAAAATGGGTTCTCAGATTTATAGGCATGGATTGTACATTTTGAAAGTTTGATTCTTACAGGTGAGAGCCCATTTCCACATTTATAACCAAAGGCTGCAAGGACTGTATTAACTAAAATACACATATTAAAGACAAAACTGTTACAGAGTATGCCGGGCACTATATCTATATCACACTACTACCCGAGAATCAACTTTATACATGCTGAACGGGTAACAGAAAATGTGTAGTCATTATTCTCTTTTAACTACAGGTCCCACCTTGACTGGCAGACAAACACATTCTGGACTCTAAACTTCTCCAAGAAGGCTTTACAGCAATAATAAAACTGCACGTAAGTGGCTTCTCTCATACAGACACTACAACCACCCATTTGCCCAAGCACACACAGATTTGTAAAAGCATTGCAGGTTAATTCACACCTACGTCATGTAAATCCTCTCCTTTAATATTCATGTGTGAAACATATGAAATGCAAATTTCATAGATGAATGAACTTAAGAACTGGGAGCTATGAATGTTTCCTTCTGTACAGCTTCCCACATGTAACAAGACAGCAGATTTACATGGATAAAAACAGATCTAAAAAACTTCATGACAGGGGGCCATTGACTGAGTGAAAGCTGAAATCTCAATTAATAAGGATTATAAGGTGTGTTGTGACTGAGATGCCAGAACATCAGAAAGGCACCCAGGGGACTAGCTCACCTCTGTCCTAATGAGGTTTCCTTGGCAAAGAAGAAATATGATGATACAGGCAGTCTATATATAATTTATGAATTCTTGGCACCATTATGATGTTGGCATGTATTTGCTTTAAGGAGTTTGTGTCCCTGGGAAAGGGGACTACAGCACCTCTCTGTGGGAAGCAGGCTCGGGTGAAGCGATTATCTCTCAACATTGCTGTGCTGACCCCAGGGTGGGAGGCTAAGCAGGCTGCCTTGGTGGGCACAGTTTGTCTAAGGCTTTGTGCAAAGGAGTGCTGGAGTGGTTGATGAAGTCAGCGTAACAATAAATCAACCAAGCCCCCAGAGAGCTTGGCACAACCCAGAAAGGGGAGAGCCTGCTTTCCTGGCAGGTGGAGTCCTGCCTAAGCACACAGTCAGACAAAGGGGGAAAGCAAGAGGGTTTAAACCAGAGGGGTTCTGATGGACTTTGAGGCAACTGAGAAAACACACTAAATGGATCCCTACTTTTTGAAAAAGTTACATTCTAATCATAAGCAACACAAACATATCTAGACGCTATACCCTGCCACGCAAGTGTAAACAGGTAAGTTGTAGGTACAGAGCATTCAGGGGGGGAGAGCACAATAGCATCTAAGTGATTTCCAGGTTAGTCAGAATGCACAATTCTTGTGAAAGGAAAGCAAGACCATGTACTCAACAAATATGCAACTATAAACCAAACAAATACAAAAAAGAGGGAAGGAATGGTTTTGGTCCCTTCATATGCCAAGAGAAAATTCAGAGCACAGCAGTTAAGGTGAAGTCTCAAACTTTGTGGAGTTACTACAGGACTGAGAGAACTTCTAAACTTAAAAGGCATAAAAAACAATGCCTCTGCCAGGAAACACTGGCAAGTGGAATAAAAAATTAAAGACACATAAACTTTCAAAACATAAACAACCTGTCTTCCTGCAAGAACACTGGGCCAAATTTTTATCTTTAAGAAAAAGAAAGCTAACAAATACAGCATAAACCAGAAATAAGAATATAAGATCCTCGTTGATCTCCCTGTGTGCTAAAGTCAGCATTTAAAGTTTATAGGAAGAAGTAAATAAGGGATTTACTAGATAAATATCCATTCCAAAAATAAAAACTTTCAACATAAAACACCTCATATATTTAATATATACTAAGCAGCAAATTCAGAGCTGAATTATACCAGAACACCATAGTTTGTTTATTCAGAGGCATGCGACTATCTTCCTATATGAATATTCAGAATAAGATGCATTGAGAGATTTGGGGATTGCTGTTTCATTCCTAATCCTCTTGCCTTACCAGTTGGTATTAAGTATTTGATGTTCAATGTCTTTTAATCACAGAATGGCTGTTTTCTACTCTGTGTCGGTGTGCCTGGCTTTTTAAACTAGTGATCTGCAAAAACAATTAGAACACTGTTTACCAGATCACACAAAATGCTCAAATGATACAGCAAAGCACAGGCCTCAGAGATAAAAGGATTATTTCAAATTAAACAATCATGATTCCTTCTCTGCAATTTACACCACTGTGTTGTGTGTAGAATATTGAAAGCCTAGCTTGGTACTCTGGTTATATTGAGCTTTAGGACATCTCAAGTGATGCCTCTGTGACTTGTGTCAAAATATACAAGTTCTGTTTTCCTGAATGATACCATGTCCTCTGTTTCAATAGAAGGCAATGAAAAAAAAAAGTCAAAGAAAAATATTTTGAATAATTTCAAATGCAAAAGAAGAGATAAAGAACAAGTCATTTGGCATTGTGCCACGATTGTGGCAGAGGACCTGTTCTTCTGAAATTATCATGGATGCTTAGACTTGCAAGGAGACCTATTGAAAACCCCTCCATATTTGGATGTGGTGGTTTAGGCTGCGGGGGAGTTAATTTTCTTCATAGCACCTTGTATAGGGCTGTGTTCTGTATTCGTGCTGGGAAGAGTGTTGAAAAATTCAGGGATGGTTTCATTATTGCTGAACTGTGCTTACATGGAGTCAAGGCCATTTGTGCTTGTCAGCCAACCCTACCAACAAGTAGGCTGAGGGGGCACAAAGTCATTTTTTTTTAGGGCTGAAGGGGAAGATTGAAGAATGAGGAAGGGGGAACATCTGAAGTTATGGCATTTGTCTTCCCAAGAAGAACTTGCTTCACTTCCTTCCTTCCTATTCATGAGTGAACACCTGCTTGCTGATGGGAATTAGTGAATGAATTCCTTGTTTTGCATTGCTTATGTGTGAATGTTATTTGCTTTACCTGCTAAACTGTTTTCACCTTAACTCACAAGTTCTCATTATTACTCTTCTAACTCTCTTCCCCCAACCCACCTGGGGAGGAGTGAGTTTGTGAGTGAGTGTCTTTCTGAAGCTTATTTGCCAGCTGGGATTGAACAACAGCATGGGAGTGTGAATGACCTCGATGCATTTAAACTATTTTTCAACTGATAAATGTATGCTGAAAAGTCAAAGCTGTTGTAGTAAAATCAACTTGACTTTCAAAACACATTCAAAGCTCCGCCCTGCTCTTGTTTTTGAGGGAAGGAAAAATATTAATCCCAAACGTATCTGTGTGTGTTTTATGGAGGGTGATTTTAGTGCTGGAGATTGCTGAGACAAACAAACAGATAAATGCAGGCATTTTTCCCATATGAAGTTAAACCCACAATATTTATGCTCAGGTTTCATTGAACCTCTAATGAACTGGATTGTTAAACTTGCATGATTTATCCAGGAATTCCCACAAAACAGCACTAGCCTTTAGTGAGCAAGAACTCATAAACCTAGAAAATGCTCCTACCATGTCTTCATGGAGTGGTAACTCAATTTGAGAAAATTAATGTTTTTTGGGTATTTGGTTGAGTTTCTCTTTTGGTTTTGTTTGTATGTTTCTTCCTTTTTTTTTTTTTTTTTTAATTTAAGAAAAACCAGTCAGCCATACAAAACTCACTTGGCTTAACCCAAAGGATAGTAAGCATGAAGAAGCTATCAAGATCTGCTTTCAGAACTGGCAATAGAAATCAATGAACACTTCGTGTGGTATTTTACTTTCATATGTTAATTTCAGGTTCACAGTCAATACCATATATTTGAAACTTAAATAAGACATAAAAAGCTTAAAAAACACAGACTCCACTGAATAAAAGCCAAATATATTTCTGGTTAAACTACATGAGATAATAAAAAAAAATGACATTAAAGAAAGCACCTCATTCAGGCCTTTCAAAATACTTGTCATTAAAAGATGGTTTGTTGAAACTTCAGACAGGCTAAATGTATGCCAGATTTTGAGTGAAAGAATTACCTTTCCAGGGTTGCAATTACAACTGTACTTAGTTGTCATGGCAACCTGGTAACATATAGATGTTGTCAAATGAAGACATAAAGGGAGAAACAGTGATCTTCAAATCACTGCATGCCAAGTGTCATTTTTCATGGGTATATCTGTGCTCAGTTAGGAAAAAAAGATTAAAAATAGAAAATTAACATTTAAAAAAATGTTTAAATAGCATTCAAATTGCAACATCAATATCCCATTTTGCAGTGCTATTTTAGTATCCTTAGATTAGTGTCTGCCTTCTCTTCCTTTTTTTTTTTTTCTTCAGTTAACATGTTCCCAAAATATGACATTGGAAGTTGAAAGGAAAAGAGGCAAAGAGGTCAGGATCAGCAACGAAGGTTACCATGCTTTGGTGACTGCTGAGTCCTGCTATTATCCTCCACCTTCTGTTCCTGTTTTAATTGTACTGCTATCTCGGCACAAGTGTTTTCAGTCAGATGTTCTTTTTGACCTGCACTTCAATTACTTTAGAGCCAGCAAAAGGAAAAATGGATCTCTACTAAATGCCATTGTTGAGCATGCCCCAAAGATCTGAGGCTCTGCAAATACTCCAGCTGTGATCTATTTGTACAGGTTGAGACAGAATCCAGAAAGCATCCACTACAAACACGGCTTTCAGTTCTCCTCAATAGACAGCTCATACTGTGGTGCTGTCATCTATACTGCTATTTTTACTTCTACTGACCACAGTGGTTTGCTTTGTTTTATATTAAGGTGTACAACAAAGGTTTTCTGAGTGGGCATTCAGTTTCTTCACACAGGCTGCTCACACCATGCTGCTGTGTTCACTAATGCCAGCCCATGTAGTACCAGTTAAAGTGGGTCAAGCATGAAGAAACTTGTGCATCTTTCCATATAACCCAAGTCCATGCAAGTGTTTGTGCTGTAACAAGACAGAGGCATTGTTCAAGTTTAAAATTTGCCTGAATACCAAATAGTGTAAGAAAGCAGGAAGGCCACAATACAATTGGAATTGTGTCAGGACAGTTATTCTTTCAGAGCTTTTGAACAAATTGGAACAGGGATTGATTGTTCACTATGGCTGAGATATTTTTGATCTAGCACTAAACTGTCTCAAACCCCAAATTAACCACCTTATCAATCCCCACTTTACTATAAATCTATAAATGTACTCACAATTCAAAACTAGACACTAAAAATGCAAAGTGGAAATGAAAATTGGTTTAACTCATTAGTAAAGCATAGTTTCAAGTCACTACAGTTAATGCATACACATTCGTCAAGACAAATGTCAACATGAATGAGTTTGCTTTGGTTATTCATTTTGAACTAAAAAGGACCATGCTCTGTGTTATGGCTTAAGAATGGTGTTAGTGTTCCCACAAAAATGAAAGACAGAGAGCCTATCTGCTCCACTTCTCACCCTTTTTGATCAGAGTGAGATAGAAGGCAGAGCTCCCGAGTTTATAGAAGAACAATTTTTGGAAACAGCAATGAGGTTTAAAAAAAGAAACAGCAACAGCAACAATCATAATAAAAAATTATACAAAAAAAGGGTAATTTATGTACAAAACTGATCACTGACCAACTGACCCAGCACTGTGCAGCCCCTGAGACAAAGAACAAAATGGCTCCCATACCCTTTGTTTTTCCCCCCAAGCCTGAGACAATGAAAACCAATGGTGGACAAATATTCCATCAGGAACCAGCACTACCATAGTTACATTTACCACTTTCTCCCCTGGAAAAGAAACACCCCAGTCATTCTGGGAAGTGAGAATCCCTGTCCCTCACCCTGGCTGTGACATAAGATGGTATCAAATAGTGAAATATCTTGGCCATGTCCACACAGCTCCAGGCTCCTCTCCCTCAAGGCTACTGTGAAAAATCAACCCTGTCCTTGGCTCAAACTCTTATTTCTAAACATTTTCAGTCTTAAACCTAAACCTTAACATAAAACATTCTTTCCTCTGCACAGGAAGAAACAGTGCCCACATCAAAAAGTTAAAAAAAAAGAGGATAATAAAAAATTAAGTCAAATGCAACAAGTACTGACCAGAAAACAATTTATTTTAATGGGAAATGGAATGTGTAAAAAAAAATAGATTTTTCAGATTATTTAGAAATTTCTAAAATTATATGTTGAATTACAGTGAGATGACTGCTTTCAGATTTTCCCTGCTGGAGTGCTGAAGAAGGATCAAGAAAGGTAAGCAGCGCTCCACCATATATCTTCAAAATTATAACTCCATATTTTTCTTGTCTTCATTCCCTTAACAAATGCCTCAGAAAAAGACACCATTCTTGTTAAATTGTATCACCTCTCAAGCTTGTAGAAATTACAATGTTGATAAAACATAATAGTGAACATTTTTATTTCTTCTCTTGTTCAAAGAAAGACAATCTTCTTAGTTCAACTTCATGCAAGAGAAGGAAAATAAAAAGTAATCTAAAGCAGACTTCAAGCCCATGTATCTCATTGTGAGGTAAGGATCATTAGAAAGTGCCCATTCCTTAGCAAGTACTGTAAAGGAGAAAACAAAGCATATTGCAAGTATATATGCACATGCATATAATGGAAGAAAGACGTTGAGCTCTTTTATTAGCACTAGTTCTACTTTTGGTCTGCAGTGACACTTGAAAATTCCCTTTAAAACTAAATTGCATTAGAGATTTTCCGGACACAGAAAATTAAATACATGACTTCATCAGTAACTAGAAATTCCAATATGAAAGACCTATCTTTTAATAATGACTGCTGTTTAAGTTAGATGTTGATATCTATTTATTAAAATATTTTTCTTTAACTCATATCTGTATCAGTTCTTTTGTACTTCTGATTTGAAACAAAATTAAAAAAAACACCCATGATTTAAACATTTTGTTTGACCAGTGAATGAAGTATGTCCTTATTTTATGATCTTATCACAAAGACAATTTACATCAATCCTGGCTAAGCTGTGCGTCTGCCAATAAGAGAAGATAGAGAGTTATGGCTATATTGTACTATAGCCAACTCCAGTCTAGTCTGAAAGAGTCACCTCACTTTGTACAAGCCTCCAAACATCCATCAGACTGTAACAGCCCTCACTTTCTACAGTTGACTACAAGTTGTGTCTGTAAGGGGTCAGTTATTAAGACTTTATGTGCTGCCATAATCAGTCAAATGTTATTGGCAACCTGCAGGGCTCTCAGGACTGCATTTATCACTTACATAATCTGAAGCACTGCAACTTTCCCAGTAGATAAAATAATATTTCTAAAATTGAACAAGCTCACCTAATTTCATTCCATCAGGAATTTTAAGAGCTGACACCAACTTTTTTAAAAGCAAGGAAATTCTGCATACTAGCACATTTTAGCCACAGACTAAGTTTTAAGGTACAAAACAAACAGGAAAAATTGTAGACCAAAGAGAAAACTCTTTCCCAAGTTTGATAACAGAGGAAAATACAGCTGATTAGCAAATTGTCCTCTTGTACCAACAGGGAAGAGTAAGTGAAGGTAAAATATTGCTCAACCCATCTAATTTTTCTGAAATTACTAGATGCTAAAATGTTACAGATGTAAAAAGGAAATTACTAAGGTCCAGCCAGAGTGCAGGCTAGGAGTTCCAGGAAGGAATCAGAAAGTATCCCTGCCACTCCACTAATTTCTGTAAATAAAAAAAAAAAACCAACCAAACAAAAAACATGTCAAAATGTTCTCAATTATAAAATGAGCAAAGATTTTAGAATACCTTCTTCTGTGCTCCTTTAGAAATAATCTATCTTCTCATTTTGACTTCAGAAACATTTCAGAATATGTTTAATGAAATCAGGGCACCAAGTACCTAAACAATTTGCAAAAAATGTCTAAAACTTGAAAATTCTTCTTTGTAAACCCTTTTTTCTGCTAGGGACAAACAAAAAAAAATCAGTATCTATCTTTCTTACGGTACTAATTTTGAATATAATTAATTATATCAATCTTAAAATGTGAAATTCAGCGTTGAAAGTAATCAATACAGACGAAATTATAAGGTAAGAATATCTACAAAGAAAATGACATCAAAAATGATAGCAATGCTATTCCCACCCTTAAGACACTGATATATACACACATATACATATGCAGTTCACATAGAGAAGGAAACATTTCCAGAATTGATTAAATCAAAGGATTATTTAGATTGTAAAATACTTCTGAAAGCCCTGAGTCCAAGCATTAACACAGCACTGCCAAGTCCACCACTAAATGATATCCCTAAGTGCCACATCTACACACCTTTTAACTATCTCCTGCCCTGAATTTTGACCTGCAGGATCTCACAGAAAACCAAAACCATGTTTTTAAACAAGGAAGGGATTGAAATGAGGGACTCCAGAATTTTCAGCTCCTGAAATTGAGCCTTGGAATTTCCAACTCCTTGAACTGACCACTGAACTTCATGCTATGTTCCCCACTTCTTCCCTCTGTAAAAATATTATTTGTCTATCTCAGACCTGTATACAAGATAACTTAGACGTTTTCAAAGTATATCCAGGGTGAAATGAAACTGATTATTGTATAAGTAGTGGTTTATTTAGTTTTTCTAAATATGATGTTCCCCACTTTGTTCATGCATCAGAAACATCCACAGCTATCATCTCTTCTCCAACTATTTGGAGAGATCAAATACATTATCATGTCAACAGAATTTGTGAATTATTTAAGTACCTGTGTCAAGTTTAAACTTATTTTTCAAGGCAGAGGTAGCATTGGGATGATCTAAACTCAAGTGTCTGATGTAGCACTTCAGTGATCAGCAGTAGTTCAGGGAGAATTCACAACAGAAATGAGACTTTTGAGGAGGAGATTCATACTAGGACCTTGGCACTTGGCAGAAGAGATAACCAGTCTTATAACTTCATGAGCAAAACAGCACGTATTGGCATGAGTGGGAGAAACTAGCAAGGGTAAAAGACACCTCTCCTCAATATACATTTAGAATTTCAACACCTTAATTTTCTATTAACACTTTTTTTTTTTTTTTTGTCAGTATTTTTCTTCAGCTTTCATTAATTTCCTCATCTAAGTCACACTTTGGCTTTTGGAAGGCACAGGGGTCTCTGGTGTGATTTACAATTTACTTTGGCATAGGAAGTTACAAATCATCTACATAGGGCACAGAAGTATTTACAAGAAGCTGAGGAATTTACTAGGCAATCTCTCAATCCATTTGTCAAAGCACCTGCAGGACTCATTTGAAGGCAGGTGAACTAATAAACCTCAGAAAAGCAGCCACCAGGAGAGCATTCTGTTTCACTAAAAGCATTTGTAGCCTTTGCTCACATCCCCCACCAAAACACACACTTCTTAACTTACTGGCTCTTATCTCACTCTCTGCTATAATAAATCAGATGCTGGAAAAGCGGAGAGCACAACAATAGGGTTGAAAATCATGACCTTTGTGTGCAGTAATTGAAAACCACAGAGAGTTCAGAGTGCAGAATGGACTTTTGGACACATCTGTGCTGGGAGCTTTGAAGCCTGAAATTATCCTCTCTTGTAACTCTAGGCTTACATAGCAGTGTTGTCAAATTGTAAACTGGAGGTGGGTTAAATAATTATAGTTCACAGCCTTAATATGTAATTACAGAATCAAAGATACTATACATATATACTATTATCTTATTTAGCAGAACATTTCTTTTTCTTCTCCTGGGACAGCAAATATTTGTACCACCTGTTAGCATGTATCAGTTTTAGAAGTGTACAGAGCAGCTATTGAGACTGCAGTATTTGTAAACAGCTTCAGAGGGCAGCTGTGTCATTCCACACCAATGCTACCAACATTATTCTGTGCAGGCAGAAATAACTTTGGAAAGATGTTAAAAAAAATAAAAGTGTAGTTAAGGACCAGCAGAAAAGAGCACTTAAACCACAATCCTCTGTTACCACTTCACCCTGTCTGACTTTATTCCCCAGTAAGTATCATACTACTGCCTGAGCACAATTACATCACTCAGCAGTGAAAAACTCCTGACACTGGATCTTCTATCTTTGCCACCACACATGAAACAACAGCATCAGTAGCTTCTGACTCTGGCGTAACTCACTAATGTATTCCCTAAGATCACAGAATCCCAGAATTTAATACTTTAGAAAAGACATCTGAAATCATCGAGTCCAACCTATGACCTAACACAACTGTGTCAACCAGACCATAGCACTCAGGACCACGTCCAGCCATTTTAGGGAGCATGTCCAGGCATTTTAGGGAGGCCATAGCTTAAATTTTACAAGGTCAATTAGAAGGGAAAGGGAAATGTGTGTGATTTTTCCAATGTCATTTCTATGCAGGAGGGGAGCCCAGCTGTACATTGCCATTTTTTTCAGCAGTTGATTTATTGTTGTTCATATTTTCAATGCACTTTCATGAGGAAAAGAAGTAGAAACTCTTATTTACTTTAACACGTCCCAGGATTGTGACTCTGTGACCTCCCTGGGCAGCCCATTCCAACGCCATTTGTGAATAAATTCTTCCTTATATCCAACCTAAACTTCTCTTGGCGCAGTTTAGAACTGTGTCCTCTCATCCTGTCATTGGTTTCCATGGAGAAGAGACTCACCCCACCTGGCTACACCCTCCTTTCAGGGAATTGCACAGAGTGGTAGGGTCACTCTGGAACTTCCTCAAGTTAAACCATGCCCCTCACCCCTGCCAAAAGTGGCTTGGCAAGCACAATTAGAAGTTCACATTCCCTTTTGTCTCTTACACCTTTCAGTTTAAGTAGCTTATCCATGACCTTGTCTTTGGAAGAAGTGTTGTCTGACTGCAACAAGCCAATTTATCACCAAAAAGGTTGAATGCCTTTTGATTTTTCATAATAATAAATTCCCTTCAATTGAAAAGACAGTCTTCTTAGGCAAATTAAATGCTCCCAAGGAAGTCTTTTCTCTTCCCTGCTGTTCACCAGGAGGGTGCTAAATTTTTTACCTGGACATTTCTATAGGAAGCACTGCTAACCTCCCCTTTCTACAAGCTTTTTTTTAAAAAAAGAAAACCTATTCAATTACAGACAAACTTACTGCAAAAGAATGAGAAATACAATAAATAAATAAATATAAACAAAGAAAAAAAGCCCATTTTATAATTAGATTACAAAATGCAAATAATATGAAAGTGCATCTCTTCACATGAAACCGAAATATGTTTGATTTTAAAAACTGCAATATTACCATCTGAGTGGTAATGAACTTCCCACCTGCAACCCCCCTACTCTTCTTTCAAACACATAATTTCTCATGAACAGTTTGGGGAAGATGTCACATCATACAATATTGTCCTAGTGCACCATGACATAATTAGGAGCTTCATTAACACATCAATAGAACATCATGTTAGCCTGTTTTAGAAACACATTTAAGATGTCTGAAATTATTGCAAATCAATTGTTGCAAATCACCATTAAAGTAAGTACTAGATTTTGAATTCTTTTAGTTAAATCCAGAGACTGTGGTGGAGAAATATAATGAATAACACTTATTATAGACGCCTGTAGAAGTAAAAATCATATGTAACCTCTTCAACCACAGACTGCAAGAATATTTCTCTTCATCATTCTGCACCACAAACCCCAATCACACTTATCCCTATTAGCTTTCATAACCTTGGCATTTTTAACAGGAATTATTTTCTTCTTCCAAGGAAAAATACTATTCCCCCTATCTTAGCCTTTCCAAGTAACAGCCAGCAATCCCATTGTTTCAGAGCAAGGAAACCATCACGAACAGAACATTACAAATATGTTGCTCATCCTCTTGAGATGCATCTGTGAATTCACTTTTGACAGACAGCTGATTTTATTTCTCTCTGTGCTCTCCTCATGTGTAGCAGTTTTTGTTACATGTGAAGACCACAGCACTAACCTAATTTAGGCTTCTGTAATGCCAGGCTCAGATAACTAACAGTTGTCTCCACATTACCATCTTAGCACCAGTAGATTTATGCCTTAAGACCTAAGAGCAGGCTCTAAATCAGCTCTATTTCCATACTAGCAATACTTAGCAATTACATCCATGTTGTTTGTTAAAGCATCTGAGGTCATTTTGATTACAAATTATTACAGAGTATAATGTTAGACCAGAGCATACTGTCTGTAAAGTGCAGCATGACTGTGTACACTTTGTGAACAACAGGAAAGCTGGAAAACTACAGAAACAAAAAAACCTATGTACTGAACCTGAGTAGACTTGTTTCTATTAGTACAAAAAACCAGAGTAAACGAAAATCAGCATGAAAACACAAAACCATTTGAGAGTTAAAAAAAAAAAGATAAAAAATGTCAAAAGAAAAATAATATAGCTTTAAAGATAGAATATGGCATATGAGCTGGGCTTCTAAGTGCAGCATGTAGGCGCACAATTAAAGGGCAATTGTCAAACCCTGACATCAAAGATGGGAAAGTAAACCAGAAATGCTATGTTTAGAAATTCCATTGATACAATTTCCATATTATATTTTACATACAGTTTAAGACATGCCACACAAGTTTAAAAAGAAAAAAACAGCTATATGCAATGACAAAACCCAATATGGGACATGCAGATAGGAATCAAGTTTCCCGTAGCATGCAACTTAAGAAAATTTAATTATTATAGAATTAGTCCTAGAGTATTGTATTTCCTCAGACTTATGAATCCAGTTGTCACACTTTTTACCAGACCATCATCTTCTCTTACAATTAAAAAAAGCTTTGAAAGAGCAATAATATATTCCTGCTCTCTAAGAAATACACAGACTATGTGTTAGGAGAGACAACCATGATTATGGGGTGATCTGATCATGTACTTGAAACACAGACAACAGCAATTTTAAAGGAGCAGGTCTGTGCAAACTGAAATAGAGATAAAGTAATAATGGTTTGAAATGCAGATATTAAGGGTTCAGCTAAGAAGTTTTAGTCTTGCACCTGGCTTAGCTGCATGCCACTTAAAAAAAAGAGTTGCTTTTGGCCTTTTTATTTCCATTGATAAGCAAACAGATTGCCACATGTCATGATAACAGTATTAATTAATTATAGTGAAATATGAAGAAGCCAGAGTTCAAACAGAAGAGTATAGACAAATATGGTGGCGGTGCAGCTGAAGAGACAACTTGTTTTATCAACAGACTATATGGACTGATAGCTGAAGAACACAGTAGAGGTAAAACAAACAAGCAGGTAACACCAAACTCTTACATTCTTATTTTCCAGCCACCATACCAGCCTTAATAACAGTTCAGAGAAAAGCTGTGAAGCATTAACTGACGAAGCCATGCACTACATTCTCATTGAGTACTTGCTCAAGTCCCCTCTCCAGATTCAGGTAAGTGTACAAGTGTTTGCAGGGTTTAAGACAGGACAGAGAACAGCAGGAGCAGAGGCTCTGTCATTATGCCTATGCTTTGAGGAAGGCTTATGCAAAGGCCAGGACAAATGGCAGGGTCACTGAAGGGCAGCTCTGCTGGTGCTTTTGGAGTATGTGCGTGAATATTTGAATATTTCCTCTGCCCTTCTGCAAGGAATCCCCCTCCCTTACCTGAGCCAAATGCCACAAATCAGGAGTCTACTGTTTAAAATGCCAGCTGGAACAGAAATACATCCAAAATATACCCTTGACTTTACTATTATTTCCTTTAAACTCAAAAATATTTATTTCCCCCAGGAGACAACAAACTTGAATGTTGAAAGATTATTGTATTATTCACTGATGATTAAGTGAGGGCATTTCTAAACTACTCAGCATGCACAGCAACTGATTCAAACCAAAGGAGACTTGATTCTTTTTTTTTTTTTGTTGGGTTTTTTTTTGGCTTGTTAAATTTTACCTGGTACTTGTAAAGCTACCAAGTCTTTATACACATGCACATATACTTAAAGAAATTCTTCCTGAGTGTGGGCCACTGATCTGTTCTGTGCAGAGTAACCAGTCATCTGTGGAGGAATGCCTGTGACACTGTTTAACATTCCAAAAAATATCAAAGTGAAATGTGAAATAACCCTGAAGATCAGGTTCTAATGTATGTGACAACTTGACTATTACTGAAAACTCAGGGCATGTTTTTAAAACTAGTGACTTGGCCATCTTTTAAAGAATTCCAGTGGCTGTTCTGGTAACACAGAGAGATTCTCCCATTGATGGCATGACAACTGACTGTGCAGTCACTTGACTGTTACATAGAACAAAATTGCGATAAACTGAAAACCCCAGAGTTGAAGTTACAGGTGTCAGAGGAATTTTAGAAGAAAAGGCTCAGACATTAGGTGAGCTACAAAATCTACCCTGTATATGAGCTTGTTTGATCTTGCAAAAATATTCTGTTCTTTTCCCATGATCAAACAAAACACCCACATACACGGAAAACATGTCCTTGCTTTCAAACAACAAATTATTTTTATACACTTACAACAATTTTCTGCATTTCCAAATCATGTCACAATTTGGCACCATTATCAGCACCACACCAGATTATTCCGTTATATATCTTACCTCATTCCTTGTAGCTTCACTTTATTGAAAATTACATTATGTGATTATTCTAATTATGAAGGCAGGTAAGTTAATCAGGGAGAGTGCTTCAAAAATGGAGGCTTGCACTTTAGGGATAGTTGGTGCACTATTGCTTTAACAAGCAAAGTAACACATTAAATGCACTTTAATATACAAACCATACTTTATAAATAAATACACACAAAAAATATCATATTTAAGAACCCATTGCAAGAAATTAGAAAACAAATTAAAGCTCTAGAAATAATCTGCCCACTTTTTTTTATTTCTGAGCAAGTTAATTGAGAGACAACCAATAAACTGAACTGCAAACAGATTTTAAAGTGGAAAACAATCTGATATGTCCATTCAATTTTTCTTTGGTATCACAAATTCTGCCGATTCAAGGTCTACACCTCTTAACTTTCCTTGCTCTAGAGGAAGGAAGTGTGAAAACAACCTGGCTTGCTGTTGTGTGATCTACTCCTTTCCTTTTGAGGATGATGAATAGCTGATGGGAAAGCTCATGTTACACAGTTAAACAAATGTCTCCAAGAGGCAAAGATATCAGACATTTAATACTGGAGCTGCCACCATGGCCACACAAAAGGCAAAATAATTCCAAAGGCATTCCACTTCATCAACATAGAGAGTCCTTTGCTGTGTTGGAGGCACACCAACACAGCAAAGTGTAGGAGAATTGAGATCCTCCTGCTGTGGCCGCTAGTCCAACCTAAGAAATCATCCAGGTGGTTGTAAGGACCTACTCCTGCTTCTAGGGACAATTATGCACTGTGGAACACACTCTTAGGTTCTCTTGGGGATCACTAGAGCATCAAGTACCTGTGATTTCCTAAGCACCACACCTTGGTAAAAATATTTATCTGCAAAAAAACTGGTTCTTAGAAGAGAGCACTACAGTAATTGTCAAGATGTGTGCAATAGAAACAGGATGCCCCACTTCTCACAGAAATATGCATTCATCACACTTAAACAAAATGTAATCTATGTGGATGATAGATTAATCCTTTTTTTTAAACAATAATTAGCAACACATTCCAGAGGCTTTCTAGATGTGCAATGCATTTTCATGTGTTAAATATAAAAAAATGGCCGCCAGAGAAGTTTAATTCAGCTATCACTTCAGTTTTCAGGACTACAGTATATCAAAGATAACTTCCTTAGATTTCTGAGTGAAGTATGAATTTAACTTCATTTTCAGAGATACACGTGAATTTAACTTCATTTTTAGAGATACGTATCTGCTGAACAAATACATTTAACAGAGGTGAGTATAGTTATCAATTTTCTAATCATGTCTATTTTCAGCAATCATGTTGTCAGCTAAAGACCAGCATCTTTGAATCAGAAAAGAAACCATGGGTTTGAGTATATTATGTAACACACAATTAATTACCAAAATGCTGTGCTGTTTGCAGTGTTTGTCCTTCTTTTGAAAAAGTTTAGTAGAAAAGAATAATAAAAGTCTGAGGTGTTTATGATGCTAAACATAGAATAGGAAAGATATTGGCAAACAGGCATCTTTCTTCCTTGGCTTGTTAGGTACAAGACAGGCCAAAAGGATTTTATACAGCTCCTACAAAATTAAAAATATAAATTCTAGCTGTTGGTGCATTTTTGTTGGTCAGAGCATTTTCCTCAATTTATAAAGTTTATAAAACTGCCAAACAGTTTCTAGAACTCCAATGAAACCAAATGGTGTAATATTCAAAGCACTATCACTATATGCTTTCTAGCCTCTTCACTTTATTTATTACTGTTTACCAATATAACTAATTTCTTCATGTTTAGCATCAAAAGGGCTCTGCTATATTTCATGGACAGCAACCTTATACAAGCTGCTAAAATAGAATTAGGACTTTCATCCCTTTCATCCCTTCTTCAATCAAATTTGCTATATAATTACACAGGACATACATCTCACTCACACAACATTATCTCAATGTTCTTCAGATTATTTTAAGAACACACTGCTCCTTAACATTCAAAGACCCAATAACAACTTCCCTAGATCTGCATGGTTTCACTCTGTTAAAAACACAGCATTGCTAAAAACCTAGCATTGATTACAAATTAAAACTTGAAAATAAACAAGTATAATTTTTCAGTAAAAGAAGATGCATTTGAATCCTACAAATATGCAAGTTTTCCCACCTCTTTTTGAGTACAGTTCTGTGCCATACAAAAATTAGTTCAGTAGTCAGGCTTCAGCCTCATCCAGCAAATACATTCACAAAAAGCATTTTCATGACTAACTCTTCACTGAAATCAAAAGGGGCAGTATAGCTTCAAGCAAGACTTATTCTAAGTCATATGACCAAAAAAACCAGATATCTAACAGATTAAATTTCTACCTGACGGTGCATACAGGCTGTACCAGCACTATCTGTAACTCAGTCAGAATAAGGTAAATTAGGTATCTTAGATCTTTTTTGGTCAGCATTCTTTTCAAATTATTGCCTTGCCAGGTTACACAAAATTTCTGCCTATTCTTACAAAAAATTCTTATAAATTTGCAGTTTTAATTCTTTCAGGAGAAAGAAGTATAGAGTATATTTAATTGACATAGATTTCTTTGCATAATACCAATTAAATAACATACCTGATGAAATGTAGAAATTCTAAGCCACTTCAAAATTTCATGTGGATTGGTCCAAAGACTACTAACAAGTACTAATGGCATTATGTGGCTCTTGAAACTACTGTCATTAAAGAGTACTAAACATTGCTAACATCTATCCTTTGTACACTTCGAACAAGAGTCTTTGCAGATAAGAAGGGATATTGAAATAATTTACTACTTCTTATATACAAAGTAATCATATATTGGTAAAAATAAACTCAGAACTAAGCACACAAACCCCTCTGATGATGAAGAAAAATAAAACCATACAAACCAGTAAAAGTTGTAAGTAAAAAAATACACATAACTTTCATTTTCACAGCTTCAGGTGATTCACACCACATGCTTGGGGATAAAAAGAAACCAAAAAGAAATCTCTTAGGCACTGTATTCTTGATGGAAACAAAAAAGAAGCAACTAATCTGAAAATACACTTTAAGTTCTTCTGTCCACTTTTTATAGGCATGAGTACGCAGCAGCAAAGCAAGTGGCTATCAGGGAAATGAAGCTGAGTGCAAACTGAGTGTAGATGTTTGAGAAGTCACTTATATTTTTCACAAAATTTTTGGGAGTTTTCCATACTGAAATCTGAAGAAGGTGGTTATACAAACAAATTCAAGCATCTGGGCTTTTATGAGTATCTGAGATGTTATTTTTAGATAATGCTAATTGTTAAGAGGGTCAGCAATAGGGCAGGGAATATCTGAACTTCTGAAAAAAATTCCTTATTTCCAGCTGTCTTCACTGTGTGCTGGTAGAGAAGTCCACCTTGCCATCCTGGGTATCCTCAGAGCTCAGCACTTGCAGGCAGTAGAAAGTTCCTCAAACATGCTCCCAAGCCTTGAGCAGAGAGGTTCTTTTAGAGGGAAATCTGGGGAAGGAGAATGCTAGCAACAGCTACAAATGATTACCAAAGTGGTAAACAGTTTAAGCAAACACTTTTATCTTTAAAGACCTTCTAAGTCCATGACATATGGTTTAAAAAAATAAAATTCTCACCAGTAAAATCAGCTGAAGAAAGGAAAGAAAATCCTGGATTTTTTCCTAGGACATGCTGTGATACACGAAAAGAATAAACATCATCATAAAAGCAGTGCTTTCTGAGCTTTGGACAGTCTTCACCTAAGGAAGTTATGTTAGATTTTAAAAAATCCTCTTGTAGGTATGAGTATAGTCTTTACCCTGTTATTATGATTACAAAAGTCCAAAAATTACACATGGTTGTCCGTAACCAGCAAAACCGATAGGAAGTCATGTATGCCCATATGAGGTGCTAGAGGCAGGCAGATTAGGTAGATACAGTTTAACTAAGACAAATTTGGTAACTGAGGACAGATGAAAACGTGGTGAGGAGGAAAAGGGATCTAGATGAAATCATTATTCCTGAGAGTGAGCTTTGACAGAGGTTCCCCTCATTCCTCATGCCCACAGACACGTTTCCCTCACAACTGGCTTCTCTCAATGTTGGTGAGTTTGCAAAAGTATTTCTAGATTACCCCCAAGAAATTCAGCCAGGAAAATGGAAAAAGCCTAGGACAGATGAGCTAGGACTCTACCTACTGTATTTTAGCTCCATGTAGAAGTGACAGGAGCTGAGGCATTAGCAGCTCGTTACCTCCATTTGATCCAATTAATATTGGATCAAGTCAAACAGCACTTCAAGAGAGACAAAAAATGCCAACAAAATTTCAAGCCCAAGACCCCATGCTCCAGGAAAAAAGCAACAGACAGACCAAGAAAAAACCTTCCTTTATTCTTCTGAACTATTATTCTGCTACAGAAATTAAAGAACACAGAAGTAGAGAGGCAAACTGAAAAGTTTTACTTCTTGCTTTTCAGTAAACTGCAAGTTGAATAAAAGATGCAGAACTGTTTCTAAGTAAACAAGTTGACAGAGGAAAGGTCAGACCACTAAAGAATAAATCTGTTGAGATTCTTTCCTGTCACTGAGATTCAGCAGAGAGCTTTATATCTTGGGAATGAAGAAATACACAATCACAGACAGGAAATCAGTTGAGGACAAAGTTGAGATAGAGAAAGAGAGGAGATAGTTACCAATTATGCTTGTTACTTTTATTTATTGTTTTATTTTAAAATACATGGAATAATTAATTCTGTCACAACACAACATCTATATATATGGGGAAATTAGTCAAAATTAATTTGCATTACTTTGGCTAATGTTAACTTTTTCTATGTGCTATTCTTGTTTACATTTTGGTTTTGACTTAAAAATAATTGTTAAATAACCTATCCTGAGCATAAAAGTAAGTGTCCAGAGTGATGAAATTCTTAGTTTTCAAACCAACAAAATATAAGCAGATTTGTCCAAAAGACCTACTTATTCTTCCAATGTATTTTAAATTCTCATACTTTACATAAAAAGGGTAAAGTTACCTGAGGTAAACACCATTTACTAGGCAAAAAGATGCACACACCCCATAATCTTGTTCATGTCAGGGTTGTGTGAAAAACACAAAATTATACAAAGAAGCTTATGCACTTACAAATTGTTTTTAAGATGAAAGCCAGGAATTGTCCTCCTCTGTGTCTATCTGAAAGATCTATCTGAAGCCCAGCTGCTGAGAAGCGGGAAAGAAGAAGCATGAGGAGCCCAGGGCAGCCTTGTTTTGCCCTTCCCCACTCAAGAAGGGGCAGCAGGATAACCATCCCTTTAATTCCTCTGCTTCCTATAGCAACACTTCTAGAGGTAAAGCAGAGAAGGAAGAATGGATGTGGAAAGAATCAACCTGTTTGGGGCTGGATTAAATTGCATAGATGGAAGATGGGAAAATAGGTGATGGCCTTCTACCTACTATTTCCCATCACTCCATGTGCTTAAGGATCTGCAACTAATGGTGACTCTTGTCATCAGGCGGGACACTCACAGGGAAGGCACTGACAACAGAAGTATTTGAAAAATTTAGTTTTAAATGGCAAATAAGGCAGGCGGGAAACAATCTCACCAGTTATTCACAAAGGTGATTAATAAGAGTCATGTAGTCTTCTGGTGAATGTGCTATAGATTAAAGATGATAATTTCTTTGAAGAAAGATAGCAGAGAGGTTGTGCTGTTTCTTTTACTGAAGGTATTTGGATAATTGGTCTTTTCCAGCAATTAACCCAGAACTGTCCTATTTTTCAATTAGACAGGAATCTCATTTGCATGTTCTCAAAGACAACAGGATATTCTGCTTCCCATGGCTTTTAAATGGTGCAAAGGTAACCTTAGTTGTACCTGCAAAAATATTTCACTTGCATTTTCAAACAAGTTGTCAGAACTTCCCTGCAACAGAACAAGGTAAAAAATGTGTCAGATACAGGAGAAAAGATGATTGCAATCTTGAGTCCTGCACTGAATTTAATTTCCTGTCACAGTTCCATAAGGGTATTGGGATGAAGGTGGAGGTGAAAAGGTTTAAAGTTAAGTGAAAGAATATCTGTCCACATCCAAGTTTTGCTTATATATAAGTGCATACGAATCCTTATGTTTTATACCTAAAATTTAGGATTTCGAATGCAATAGTTTTCTCTGACAAAAAGAAATTCTGTCTATGTTACTCATATAGAATTTTCAGATCACAGAACATATAAATTATGCTCAGTCCTCCCAAAACCTAGGGCAGTTCTAGCTCCATAGTATTTTTTCTTGTGATTGCAGTGAACTAAATCATGTTCCTTAAAATTTTCCTCCTCTAAACAACACATTTGAAATACACTTCACAGAAGGATGAATCAACAGAAAATTCTCCTGCCTCCCTTTTGCTAAGACTTTGAAAAATATCACTTTCCTGGGGAGATCCAGAAGCCACTTGAATTTACCTTACTGCAGCAGTTGCATTCAAGATATTCTTGTATTCTATTCTAAATATCATGTGAATAGGAGACCTGGAGCTACACAAGAATTTCTCCTTTCTTCCTTTTTCAATATCATTAGTATTGTCTTCACCATCTCTCAGAGGGGCTACCCTAGTTCTCTCAGGTCAGCTTCAACTCTTCTCCTACTTACAATGCTTCACTTTGAGCAAGAGAATTAACAATACTAGTTATTCTCCACATTATAAAATAACTGGTCATGTCACATTTAAACATGTTGTTTGATTTTTCCATTATGCAAAATTACTGCACAACGGGTAAATGAGAGGGAAAAAGGGAGGCACCACTGATGAATTGTCATGCATGTGTTAAAAAACCCTCATGATTGTAAGACCCAACAGGTTTTCTTTCTGCTGAACTGGGACCTATTTAAAGCAAAATGATACATTTAAAATGATTTCCCAGTGGATTCGATTAGAGAAATAAATTAATGACTGCTATTAAATAAAACATTTTGGCACTGAATATTATGGCAACTTGATTTGCATAATTTAACAGTTGCAGGGACTTAGGGAAATAACAATGTAAATTAGTGCTGAAAATGTGCAGTAATGAAAAAGCAGATTTTGCCATGCATAAGACTCTCCCCCATGATTTTATTTTAAGGTAATCTTCTCATTTCTTAATTACATTTTTAAATAAAGGTTAAAACAATTTGTTGTCAACACCTCTGCTGTCACTTCATTCTGGTGTTGCTACAGATATGTAACAACAATGGGAAGCTTCTCTTCCCATTTCTTTTCTGTAGAAGAAAAGTTAAGTTCTGAGTATAGAAGACAGTGAGAAATCCTCAAAGATGATAAAAATAAAATTGAAATGAAAACAACCTCCCCACACCAATTACTTAAAAGATATAAAATATTATCTTACTGTTCCCTGTCAGGCAAAACTTGAGGAAAACAGATATTTCATATAATTGGGAAAGCGTTCATTCAAATAATAATAGCAAAATAAAATATTTTAGTTCAATATTTCAGAAATAATTAAGAGTTGGATTTCAGTTTCAGTTAATAAATTTCATTTTGTTAAAAAAAAAATAATTTACAGTAGTAAGATGCATAGATCAATATTTATCTGGCAATCCACACTGTGATTTTTAATTTTATCATGTTCACAGCAATTAAACACTCTGGAGTTACTCGGCTTCATAAATAACACTATGGTTCTTTTGTAACACCCAAAAACTTATGCACAACACCAGATCATTTCCCTTTCAGTTTGTCCTCACTAGTTGATAGGAAAAAAAAACCCAAACCAAAACCACAAAGAGATCAAGGCTTCATAAGATGTGCAAGGCCAGCCAAATGCTCCATTAGCATGTAAACCAGCAGATGCTGCGTTTCCATATCCAGCTTTGAGTGGCATAAATAAGGGCAGATAACAAACACCTAAGTGCTCTCTACAGGGTCTCAGTCACATCTGAGAGGGCCAATTTAACAAGACAGTTTGTCACTGCAAACTCACCACAGTGGGTTTGTACAAGGGACACTGCACAAGCTAAGTAAAACTAGCAATCTGAAACACTGTCACTCATAAGCTCACTGTTACTGCTGCCATGGTGGTTCTGCTCGCTCCAGCATAAAGAAACAAAACCTTTATGGAGGATTGTGTGCATCTTCTGAGATTATATTGATTATCTCCATACAAATTCACCCCTCACCTTCAAAATAAGGAAAGCAACGATTAAAAACCACAAACCCCAGCCTGGTTATTGTTAAGCCTTTTGAATGAAATTTAACAGACTAAAAAGTACAATGATAAGCTTATGACTACAATCCTTCTGGGCTGGACTTCTGAATTAATGCAAATAATGCACTTTTTGCTTTACGGAATGCAATCTTAACTAATTCCACAAAAAATGAGATAAAGTAAGATGAAGTCATGGACTACAAGAGATAAGAATGCAATACAAAATGTCTGTGTAAATAATCAGAAAGGTAATGCAGTTATGACTGTCAAAACAACAAATTGAAACAAATTATCTAGTCAGATTGGTATTATAAATCTGCTGTTACGTACATGTTTACACATTTATGCACACAAACTGAAAAACGTTTCGAAACATTTAGATTGTTATTTTCATGGTTCAGTCCAGTCAAAGACACTGGATGTTTCTTAGTGGAAGTTTCTTGAGATAGCCTTAACCAACCTGATGTAGAAATAAGGCAGGTTAGAAAGATCTTGATAGTCTAAAAATGAAAAGCAAAGTTCAATGTAAGTAAACAGACTAATGAAGCGGAAGTAAATTTATTAGAAGCAATCTGTCATTGTAAATTCCTCATTTGTTCCAAAATATAAGATGAACTGGTTTGATTTTGCACCTTGTACTGTCAGAAAACTGAGATCTTATTTGCTTCATTCTTGTTCACAAAATATCTTGAGAAACATTGATTCATCCTACAAGATAAAAACTTATGGAGCACTTTTTGGAACCAAATACTTTTGAAAATCCATTTTTTAAGTAAGTATACAAACAGTCTAGCACTTTTTTTTTTTAAGTAGTTTAAGAAATGTAGTAACTGAAGTAACCAGAACAACAGATTATCACAAGAAATTCTTTAACACTCCCCACCCTTAGAAGTTCATCGATGCAGGATTATTTCTGAAAGCTGCAAGATGGATAAACTTTATGATAGCCTTCATCCACCTAGGACTACATGCACTTCAGGCATGCCTCAAAGTCACATTCCCCTGAAGTAACCCATGGAGCAGGTCAGAGATGCTTTCCCTTCCCATACACACAGCAGACTTCACAAGTCTGAAGCAATTTGCAGGAGCACAAAACCCAGCATTTTTTACTGGAACACTTATTTTTAATAGCTATTTTGGAACAGGATATTTTTTGCATTTACAAGTTTTTGATAATGCAACTTTTCAATTGGCCTCTCCTTTGGGCAGCTACAAAAGGCATGGCAGCTTCTTTCTGTGTTTTAACATCCTGGCTGCAGCCCTTGACGTGGCTACTAATAAAGGAGAGCAAACAATATGGTAATAGAAGCTGTAAGCTAAAGGTTTTTAAAAAGTTCCTTGATTTTTGATTTCTGAAAACAAAAGTAAATTCGAACAGGAAGCATGAAACAGGTGGTTGAATAAGGAAAAGTAAAGGTAGAAGCATTTGCATCGTAAAATGATCATTACCAAGGAAGCCAGAAAATCCATGCTAATTAGAATTTTTGCTGTGTGTAATGGATTCAAGTCTCAATTCCCAGTTTCTACACCACTATTTTGTTTTACTAAGGCTTCTCCACAGAAATTTGAAAACAACCTGAGGTGAAAAAATAATTTTAAATATTTGACTATTTACATTAATCCAAAATTCACTTTCTAATATTTTGTTTGACCTTTGAAATACAATGCAAATTAAGAATATTACTGCTATTAAAAAAAAAGTTTTATGTACAATGCTGCCTAAAATAAATGAGGATCACTCTGGGTGAGCAGTGTAAAAAAAATCCAACCCAAATCTATGACAAATTTTTAATGGCAGCTAGGTCTGCCAACAAATTCAGGTGTCAAGAACCAGCACCCCAAAATAAAACATAGAGGAAGACAGACATATCAGTACAGCATTAACACTTGAAATGGGATACAGCTGTCAAGCTGCTGGATATCAAGCTGTATAAGGTCATGAAAAACCCCAATCACAGATTTGCCCTGACACTGTGTCATTTCCTCTTACCAACCTCCTTTGAGGTAGCTCTTCAAACAGCATCTGGATTTGCGTGCCTCTGTCCTTCTCACAAGGGTTCAAAGCGCAAGCATAAAGAGCCTATGCAAGCAGAAAAACTGACCTTCACCTTTGCATTTTTCTATTTTCTGATCTTTTTTTGTCCTTTTCCTTCAATAGAAAGTAAAACCATAACAAGGTTGGTGAACAGCATGGGCCACAGACTTCAATGTGGCCTTTAAAGGAAAATCTGCTGTCTTTATTGTGTTTCAAGAAAAAAATTATCTGTCTGCCAGGAATTCATTTTTACATTTCCTACACAACAAGATGTAATTTAAAAGCTGAAAAGGAATATGTAACTAGCGTTGACACTGATATAACTGCATTTTCAAGCACAGTTTCCTTTATGCATAGGCCACTGGCAACTCTTCAGCAGATAGTTTGTATATAATGTTACACACACATATGGCTTCCTTCCCCCTGCTCAACCAATGCAACAAGGCATGACAATTCCCATGAGGTTTTTGTTCAACTTTGACACCAAATATTCTTCCGTTTGGACATTTTCTACTTAGAGTTGATGTTTTTCTACTCTACATCACCAAGTAATAAATTATTATTTGTATTGGTAAGGGGTGATTCAGTTTTTTTAGTTACTTTGATTTTTTTCTATGTGTTTTTTGGATGACAAATTTAGTTTTTTTGGTTTTTTTTTAAGAAAAAATGGCCTCATCAAATACTGTAGCAAAGATTGAGTGAAAAAAGGAGGAGGGGAAAGGACATTGAAAGCAAGGAAGTACTGTTCCATTATAAATTCAATTTTCCTGTAAAAAGTAAATAACATTTTTTATCAGGTCACTGAATCCAATAAAAATTATTTGAATACAAAATTTGCTATTAACTTGCTATTAACTTCTATGCTACTGAAAGGTTTCTGTAGGGTTTAAGTTATTTTAAACACTGCAAGAATTTTGATTAATTGGACAAAATCTTTAAATAAACAATTCATATATTTATGTATGTACACAATCACACATTGGTTGTGATTTTGTCTGTTGTGCTAGTTTCTCTTTAACCCCACTGCTCATAACCTATAGCCTTTAAAAAACATATCCAATTTTGAACTACATATGGTATTGAAAAAATGTTTCCCTTAAGCAAGCAAAAAAAAGAAAAAAATCCCAAAACAACTCAGAAAAAAAGTGTACCTGGGTATCCTCCAGCTAATTCACAAATGCCTTGCATAAAACATGAATTTTACAGGTACAGACTATACTATACAAACTATACAATTAATTTTTTCCACATTAAATAGCCATGCCAGTGCTAAGCCTGTGCTAAGCCTTTGATGATTCTGAATCAGGACACATTACAGCTCCATCACTTTCATCATTTAATAATGAATTAAAAAAAATAAGAGAAGTATCACCATTGTTATATTTTTGATAATGCAACAACACAAATAAATGGACTTCATTTAGTTGAAAAGGTGATATGCTAAAAACAAAAAAGCCATTTTATTGAGGAACTGTTCTGCACTAGCAAAGCCTTCTTGCTCTGCATCCAAAATACCATCAATATAAATAATGATGCTGGCATAGGCTAAACATGATGGATATGTTTAAAATACAATTGCTGTAAGCAGTGCATTATTTAATACAGTGTAGAAAAAAAATCCACACAAGATAAAAATTCCAAACCCACCAAAAGAAACCAAAACTCAAGCAGAATAATAAAATTTAATTCCAACTGAATAGATGTGCTACAAGACATGTTCACAGTCCTTTCAACAAGAGGACACACGTACTGCTATTCCCAGGACAATGCCAGAAATGCAAAAGGAAGTTTGTCACTCCTGCAGTCCACTGCCTCATACACCTGCTTATCAAAAATATAACCCCTGTGGAATTTGCACAGCCTCAACAGAAAAATTCCCCCTTATCATCTAAAATCTAAGTTCCTAAAAACTAATCCATCCTTTCCTTTCACCCAGCTACGATACATCAGGGATAGTAAGTGCACAAAAGTAAATTCAAACATTATTTTTTCTCTGAAACAAGTCATGGCTAGGTGTTCAACTTCTCTTTCACACCTGCATGTAATTTATAAAGTAATATAATGTAAATTTAAAAAATGCATACCACAATAAACCCAAACCAGTAACAATCCAAACTGCGCTGTTATAAAGCAGTGCGAAATAAACACTATTTCTATAGTTAACACAAGAAATTTGGAGGATAAGTTGCCAAAACAGAAACATAAATAAACTACTTCAGCTAACAAGCTTTTGTATTTTAAGACCAAACACAGCAAGCTAATGCTAAACCATAGTTACATCAGGAAAAATGAGACAGAATACTTACAAGCTGTACAACTGAGCAGGTCTGAAGAGGAAACATCATCTTCTGTGTCCAAAAACATCACTAACTTGTGCAGGAGAAGTAGCATGTAGATATACATGTAGCCTCCTAGAATCCCCTGCCACATGTGAAGCTAATTTAAGGTGTTAATTTACACAGAGCTGATCCCTATATTCTTATGATGAACACTTACCACAGCAATTAAGTGTGGCCCCAAGTCATGAAGAGAAAGCTTCCACTTACCTAAAATGAAAAAAAAAAAAAAAGAAAATAAATAAGATAAAGCTAACTTATCAGAAACTTACTGTTACAGAGCCAATATTTAGGAAAGAAAAATTAGTTTTACTACTTTTCGTTTTAATTTTTCCTTTTGTCCCAACCCTCTTACCATTAAAAAAAAAAAAAAATTTGCAGGAGATGAAAAACTATGGTAGTCTGCATGTACTACAACCAGCATACATATTTAATCAACACACATCTTTGTCAATGTGCCAGACAAATCCTGTTCAGCAGGGATGAGCAGAGCAGCTGCTCTGGGTAATTCCCTGGCTGGGGGGCCAGACCCACATCTCACTCCCCCACGGGGCTCTGTCAGGACAAACCCCTCTGCCTGAGGCAACAGCCAAAGGTCACTCAATTACTGCACACCTGATGCAGCTTCATCCCTTCTGAATGGGTGCACTGATTTCGGGGGCCTTACTCAAAAGCAAAGTAAAACTAAATTCATGCATCGTTATAAACCCAGCAACTATAAAATTGGCACAGTATTTAATCCCTTCTGCTTAAATAGTTCCTAATAACTGAAGTGGTGTTAGATCAGAAGTCCTCCATAATTCATTAACTTTGTAAGCAAAAACTGTGATAAAAAAAAATTAATTCAGTGAAATATGAAATGAGGTAGTCTCTGAGAGTTCCTGGGATATGAAATTTAAAAAATAGAACATATTGTCTCCACTGTAAATGTGTATACATACATTCAAATACTTTCTAAATACTGGCATGTACTATCAAAGAAGGGGTTACTTGAGGGTACACCGCTCTTCAACCTTTCAACATGAAATATTTGATGTGTAAGGACACTTAAAAGAGAGGTTAGGAGGAGAGTAAAAGAAAAAGAACAAAGTCCCTCATTTACAATTGATACCACCTTTGAACTGCACTACTTCTTTTCTAAATTTGCCATCATATGAAGAGTTTGAATAATTTAAAACATGATGTACATTTAAATAAGAAACTTTGAAAGCCTGTTAAGGAAAAGGATTTCCTACAGAGTATAGCTGACTATTTAATAAACCTCTAATTGTCAGAAGATTTAAAATAGTTTGCATGCAGTTGTACCCCTCCAATATATATTTAAAGTGCATCCTTTGGGGTTTTTTTGTTCCCTTAACACAGCAGAAATATTCTTGTTATTTTGGAGACAGAGATGCCATCTAATTAGCATGAGGCTGTGTCATGCAGTACAAATGTAGAGCCCTTTTCACCAGTTACCCAGCTCCTCTCTCCCGAGAGAGAGGGGCAGATGGGTCAGGGGCCAGAAAAAACACAATGGGGATGACAGAACACCAAAAATCCCTCTTTGTCAATCCCTGTAAAGCTCGCCATTAACTCTCATTTTTTATTCCTAAAATTTGAATAATTGGTAAGTAAGCTAAGACCTTGTAAGAAATACATTTCCCTTCAGACTTTTGCTTAATGTTTTCATATTACTCATAGCTAAGACATTGCTTTTCTGCATCCTTTCATCCAAAGAGACACTCTGCAGGAGAGGACTCAGATGCTAAGGTCCTAAACAAACACTCAAATTGGACAAAAACAAACACATTCATGATGCATTTGGCAAACTAGGATTGGGAATATAGAGCACAGGTCTGATACTGTTTCTAAGGTACCTCTTCTTTCTACCACTACCATACTGCTAGAGGATAGTTGGAAACCCAGAACAACAGTTGGCTTTTAACAAATATATGTAAGTATTAAGAGGAACTTAACTGTAAGCAGCAATCCTGGAAAGAGTTATCAAAATGTGTAAGTTGGGTGGCTGTCAGAATGATTGTGTGGCATCTCATATTGTTAGGAATTATCTCACAATTCTGCTGCTGTTTTTCCTCCTGGGCAGGTCTGCACAGAGTGTCCTTCCTCCCTCCATGTCACCCTGCTGATACATCACCTAACATACTGCTAGAAAAATCCCATCTTTTGCTTTTAAAATCAACAAAAGCAAAAAGAGAAACACCATCTACTTTCTACACACTTTAGTTCTAGTATTTCATTGCAAAACTTATTAAGACTCTGTTCTACCTCCAAAATACGGCATTGTAAATGTTCTTTAACTACATATATTTAACATACAGACTCCTCTTTATATTACCTTGTGTCACCATCCTATTCACTATTTTATTATTTTAAAAAATCCCACAAGCCAAACCCAGAGTGCATAGGTAATCAAGGTGCTGATGTAAGATTCACTAATATGAACAGCTATAGCTTTATCCAGGAGAGAGAAGCTGTGCTGCAAGATAAGCCCCTGGCATGAATGGCTTTCTGCCAAGCTTCCAGGCTTCAGCCTCAGAGGAAGATAAAGACACCTTGAAATCCCAGATCAGAAAATCTTGTATGCAAAAGTTAACCTTGCCTCAGAGTCACTTCAGCTTCAAGTCTACATTGCAAAACTGGGATTGTAGAAAAACAAAACCTGACTATGCTATGCAGTTAAGGCTATTCTTTTGTCTTTTTAAATTTTATCTCAAAGTAAAGTTAAATCACAGAAAATTTTGCCTGTTTCACATATGAAAACACAGCCTGTTACAGTCCAGAACCAAAATACTGCAAGCAATAAACAGGAAACTTCTGGTTTTAAGATTGCTTCTGTCCTGATACCTGTACTAAAGCTAAACTTGTCAGCATCTACATATATTTTATTTTAAGTAAAATCTGAGGTATCCTGAAGTCAGACTATTCCTCTTCTGCCCCATCAATGCTGAGCAGTCTAGGCACCAACACAGGACACTGCCTTGCTGCTAGGTACTGCACATAAGGGAAGCAACACAACATTTTTCCTTCTAGCAAGCTCACTCAAGAATATCTATAAACCCTTAATCTGTATTGCAACCAACCATTTTTATTCTCCTTCATTAGACTCAGTTTAAAGGGATTTGTTTCTGCACCAGCTGTGGTGAACTCACAAAAAATGTCTGTAAGATGGAGATAAGCTATGACCACAGTTGCTGCTCTATTAGTTTGCTTGCATGGTGGATGTTTTTGTGATTATAGTTACTCCACGATTTAACGGTGGGAGGCTAATGGAAATGTTACTTGCTACAGCAGCAAGCTAAATCAGCTGGGGGAAGGAAAAGAAATGTGTTTACACTTGAAGATGTCACATAAAACAGTGGGAAGTTCCCACCCCTGACACCAGAACTGGCATGCTCATTCGAGGACTCATCTACACTATTACATGCTCCCTCACACGTAGAAATCTATTAATTTATAATTAATTGCATTGATTTTATAGGAGATTTGTAAGTTCTGCAGTAATTTAGAGACTACTGAAGAAATTAACTGTTCTTCTTCCAAAGATAAGAATTATTAATAACAAGGCCTTGGCATGAGTTACTGAACACATCACTGAGAGTCTGGATTTTTTGCTGTAAATTCTACATTAATTCCAGCAAAACTGATAGGTAGATTCTATCTGTCTCACCAAGAATTTATTCACTGATTCCTGACAGTAATCCACCAGCAGGAAATGTAAACAGTCAGATAATGTCTTGTTAAATTGAACAGATTTAAAATAATGTAGTTATTGCATATATCATCTCACTGGGAAGGGCACTGTGTTCTCAAAAACTTACCCTAAATCAAGTGAAAGTCAAAAAAGAAAATCTGAAAAGAAATGCATAAAATACAATTTCATCATATTTTGAGAGCTGTATTGACTGTGGCACTGAAAAAATTGGCAGAGTGATTGAGAATGAACTTCTTGAAACACTGTATAAACTATGAGAACATGTTTTCATGACTAATCCTTGCCACTTATTATTGAAAAAAAAAAACAGACCCAACTTTGTAAAGTTGAGAGCAGGACATGTCTGTATTATTTTAATAAAGTATGAGCTGTTTGATAAGGATTGTGGATATTACTTCTGGCATATTTCTTCAATTCTCCCATACAAATATGAAAAGAAAATGTCTTAAAAAAAATTCCAGTATTTCCTCTTTGCTCAGCATTTAGCTCAGTGACAGTGTGAACAGACTTAATGCCAATGCTGGGTGAATCCACTTCAGTATAAAGGATGTCACTACATAAAATACCCAATTCCTGATTCTGTAGCATACAGCCATGCTACAGAAATGCATATAAGTCACTGCTAATCACAAAATCCCTGCCAAAACATGTCCTTCTTTGAGGAATCTTAGTTTGTATGTATATCTTCTTTATAACCAAAATTTTTCCTTTTCACTAATAGGCCTTCAGTACTGCATATGCCATCCTGGCAACCGAATGACCTATTAATGGATACAAATACAAACCCAAAAATAAATACCAAGCACCAAGCAGATAAAACTTGTTTACGTAGATACATCCCATGAAAGTAAAAGTATGGATTGTGCAATTTTGGTGCTGAAAGATTTATCTCTGTGCAGCACCTGCTCAATGGATGCTCAGAGTTTATCTTTGTGAAATTCTGTGTTGGCCTGAATTATATTTGTGGCACTCCAGCAAAATCCCAGCAGAATTTCAAAAATTTCAAAATTGTTTATGGTTAATTATGCATGGCTCAATCAGAGAAGAATCTGAGTGGTGTAGAAACTCTGATGAACTCTGAACCCATTGAGGAAGATACACACACACATAGCCAAGGTATTTGTGCAATTGCAGGTACTGAAGTTATTTACAAGCAGTCAAACAAGACCAAACAAGGCAGATGATCTACAGCCAATGTCATTAGTTCTCCATATCACACCCAGCAAGATCCTGAGTACTAAGCGAGGCAGTGGCTTTTGGGGAGCAGCAAACATAGGGAATGGCATGCTGTGATTCTCACAGAAAGGAGTCAGCTGTAAGCAGCCTAGGCAACTGGGCAGTGTAATGGCTGAGCCTTTGACTTTCCAATGCTCTTTTAGAGAGACTTTGTAACCCTTTAGAGGCAGGGATGAACATTTGTTAAAATGTAGTAATGTATAAACTCACTGGGGCCTTAGAAATAATCCACAGTGCAAATAGTGAACAAACCAGTATCTCTTCCAATTAGCTTAATATTCCTTAAAGTCAATAGTCACAGGAAGTCTTTTGTGTAAAACTGAGAGCTGCTTGAAGACGAGTGTAGCAGCGTGTGGCAGCAGTGCTTCTTTACCCTGGACTTTACTTGTAGCAGTTCAGGCTGCTACAGATGAGGAAATAAAGGCCCCAGAGAGAGAAATATCCTCCTGGATCATGACTATCACTTCAGTTTCAAATGCAGTCCCACCTGTCCCCATGTGCCTCCTTTTAGCATATCTTTACCCTAAGCATGTAAACAAAGTAATAAAATGAACATGACAGAATGGTGGAGAAAAGAGATCTCTTGCTTTGACAGACCATGTCAATGTTCAAGACTGGAATTTGTACAATCCCAAGTTGATGTCACTGAGACTGGGAAGAGAAGTCAAAGAATATGTTACAGACAAGCAAAATCATTATCTAACTGGACATGAGATATGGTTTCCATTTGAGGAAGCAGCCAATTTTAACAAAGATGTTCTTCTGACATATACTAACAGCTGTAAACTGAGTGCACCTATAGGTAGTTTGTAAATGCCTTTCATTGAAAGCATTTTCTATTTTCTCTAATTTTTATTCGAGGCATTGCCTAAAAGATTTATCTGAACAGTATGGGCACAGACACAGTTACCCAGAATTAACATTCCCAGTGCTACCAGATAATGTGCAATCTACTAACCTTGTAAACCCTCATACTATATTTTGTGTCTGAAAATTTGTGAAGTGTAACGTTATTTGACTGTCTCATTTTTTAACAGCACGTAGCCCTGCTTTCCTCCATCATTGCCTGTTGCCATGCTCCCACCTATCTCCATAACAAATGAGCCTCAATGTTTACTCTGATCAAAATTCATAGCTACAGCTGACTGCTGTGGCTCTGCACTCATCTACAGGAGTAAAACAGGCTGTGGGGCTGATTAGTGATCAACTGGGCTATACTCTGATACTGAAAAATGTTTCTACTGACAGTCACAGTTCATTTATGCCTCATTGTGATAAATGCACAGAAAATCATGAAGAGAAGGTCAGGAGCCACTCAGACATACTTAGACCATTAAAATGGGCAATGTGAACCTCTCTAGGTAAGTCACAGTGAAACACAGTAGACAAACAATATCACAAAATGCTGGTTTAACTGTGTGGTAGAACATTAGCATATGTCAAGGCCATCACACTGAAGACAGTCACTCACCAGCTCAGCAGTCACTCCAGGCTCACTAGAGCAGGACAGAGAGAAACACTGAGCCAAGGTGCTTGATCTCTGCAGGGCAGCTAGAAGTGACTAACAGCTGTAATCTACCCAAGAGCCAAGGCAGATGTTTATTTGGCAGGGGAGCCCAGAGAGATGTTCTCTGCTGCTGCCGTTGCTCCTGACCACTACTTAAAATTTGGGCCATCCTAAGTAATTTCATCCATTGCTATTAAAGGACACATCCCCTCACTGTTCATGTGGTACAGCCCATAGATTTTATTTAAATACTTGCACTAGTTTTCACTGGGGTAGAGTTAATTTTCTTCATAATGGCTCCTAGGGGCTGTGTTTTGGATTTGTGCTGGGACAGAGTTGATAACACAGGAATGTTTCTGCTATTGTTAAGCATCAAGGCCTTCTCTGCCTCTCAGCCCACCCCACCAGTGAGGAGGCTTGGGGTGTACAAAAATCCGAGAAGGAATGCAGCGAGAACACTGCCCCCATCTGACCCAAGGCATATCCTATACCATATGCTCAGTGTATAAAGCTGGGAGAAGAAGAAGGAAGCTGAGGACGCATGGAGTGATGGCATTTGTCTTCCCAAGTCACCATTACATGGGACGGAGCCCTGCTTTCCTGGGGAGGGCTGAACATCTGGCTGCTCATGGGAGGTGGTGAATGAATTCCTTGTTTTGCTTTGCTTGTATGCACAGCTTTTGCTTTAACAATTAAACTGTCCTTATCTCAACCCATGAGTTTTCTTTCAATTCTCTCCCCATCCTGCTGCAGGGAGTAAGGAAGCAGCAGAAATGCCAGCTGGTGTTAAATCACAGCACTGTCCAGATTAAAAACTCAGTCAGGGTAGTCTTCTAAGGCAAAAAAGAGCTACCCTGTGATCATCCAGGAATTATAAAGGGTTTTGCACAAACAGACAAGGAGGTGAATGAGAAGATTGCATTTCAGAAATATGAGGTATTTCCAGGATATGTTTGGTTTGGAGGAAGGAGCAAAACACAGAGCTTTAGGAAGGAAGGAACACCTTCCATATACTTAGTATATTTAGTGATCTTTCCATATACTTAGTATTCCTTGCATGCACATGAGCACGGACAAGCCAAGAATGTAAGCAGTTGCAAAATCAAGAAAGTTAAACTTCTAGGAGAAAAACCAAGGCATTTAGGATCAGGAAAGAGCTGGAAGATTGGGTCAGTAGAATATTGTTTTCAGAGCAAGGAGGTATTTAGAAGCATCACATCAAGCAGTGATGTTATGTGTGGAGTGGCTGAGAGCCATGGCAGCAGTGACCACGGACCATGTTCAGCTCTGTGTGAACCCAGATGTAAGAGCACTGCCCAGAGGAAACAGACCAGTTCATAGGACCAATGCTTATGTGTATCTAAGGAGAGCAGTATATTGACCTTCACTGTAAATATCACAAACATTAATTCAATGATTTCTTGAGATGAGCCTGTAATGAAGATCATGAAAAAGGAAGAAGAGCTGATTTTGACACCATTGAAACTTAAGATTACCAAGTGCTGAGCATTGTGAAAAAAAACAAACCCCAAAAGACCCCCAAACTCTACACAAACTCTAAGCAGCTATCACAAATTTATTTTTCCTACAGTTCAAGCCTGTCACCTCTGCAACCTTCCCAATATAAAACTACAGATCAGCTCATTAATTCCCTTAGCTCTATTCTCAGAACAATAAATGAAGAGCACCCAAAAGAAATAATAAATTGCAGCAACCCTTAGAGATAGTGCAGATCCTTTCATTTGTCCAGCTTTTTGTAGTATTAATATGCTCCAGACATTCTTATTTTGTGGAACGGCAAAGGGCAGATGCCCACAGAAGAAAACCAGCACAACTTTAAAGTTTTATTTTCAGGTAGCTCCACTGAAATAATAATCTGTAAATATGAAAAGCATTATAGATACTGAAATTTGCTATTTAATAAATGAGAGTGTGCACATACTTGTATATACACAGATACAAAACCACAAAACATTTCATTTCCTCATCTAGATTTAAAAAAAATATTTATCCTAAATTTCTATCAATTTTTACCTACATGTTTACTTTATTCATGAAAGAGTAAGAGTATTGAAAAATCAAGACCATAAAGTATAGAAGATGTCCCATTCTTATATGACTGCGCTATGTTTCTGAATATCCACAGTTGCAATTGGTGTTTCTTTCACAAGCATTCTAGATTAAATAAATGAAGCCACATGAGTCCTGTATGTCAAAATGTACAGAGCTGAGACAAACAGCTTTTCACTGAAGATTTCTGAAGTCATAAATTTGGAATAAAGGAAAGGGATATATAGGGATTTATTATATTCTTTACCCCATAAACTTCAATTTAGAGAAAACTAAACATATAAAACAAGATTACAATTTTATAACTTTATCATATACTATAAATTAAATCCTGGAACTCCTTCTGCTTTTTCTTATTCTGCCAGCTTAAGCCTGTGGACTGCAATACCCAACAATGGAGGTGTACAAATTGTCTGTCAATTAGCAATAGTAGCAATGTATTTTGTAAATGCTATTTTCCTAAAGCAGATACTTTGAGGTCACCCTATGGCGGTAAATACTTCACAGTAAACCTCCTGCTTAAACTATTCTTCTACAGCTGACAAAGGTTTTAACCACCAGCTACCATCTATGCACCTGAAGTATCACCTTGGAAATGGTACCAAGTAGCTTGGTGGCAGGAGGGATAGAAAAAAGTTCACTAAGTTACCTGCATATGTACAAAGAACGTGGGCTACAGACAAGAAAATAGGTAAACAAAAAAACTGGGGCTGGAAAAATGCTGGGTAAAAGAATAACAAAAAATCCCTAAGCCCTTATTACACCTCTACCTCTCCCCATAATCAAGACTCAAACGTGTTGAAAGCTACTATTCAGCAGTATACTCAATGATCAGCAATCTTTGGGGATTTAGTGTTCAATCAGCATGATTTTGCAAAATCCTGCACCAAAGGCTATATCAAGGAGTTATGATTTCAAGGCTGTGCACATACTGGGAAACAGAACTCTTATGATGGGTGTTTTGATGGGTGATACAGAATAAGGTATCAGTTTATATCAAAAGGTATAATTTACCACATAAATAGGCTTATAAAAGCTGCTATTTGAATACATGAATATAGAAGGAATTTTGTAGGGCACATCAGCAACAAGAATTAAATCTTTAGAGGATGGCAACTACAGGAGCATTTTCCAATTACGATGCCCACTGTGATTCAAATATGAACTTTTCAACTTGCATTTAGAGTTTTCTCAATGTTACACCTTTAAGTAAAATCTGCCAAATAAATCATCTCATTGTCAGAACAAAAAGCCACATCTCCCTAAACTGTTTATCTGAGAACTGACAGTCATCATTTAATTATCACAGAGCCCTATAAATTATGAGAACATGAGAGCTGAAATTGCAAAAAAGCTTCCAAGATTTGAAATGACAAGCCAAGTCATATTAAAGTGTAAGTGGCAATATTCCTGAGGCATGATAGAAAAATTGATATACACTGCTGACTCATACAGAAGAAGCCAGTATCTCCAACAAAACCCACTGAAGCAGCAAGTATAAGAATTTGTACTAGATGGTTAGACCCTATCTAGTCAAGGGCATATTGGCTGCTGAAGCAAAATAAAGCAACTGTAAAGCTGACTTCATGCTTTTCATCTAAATTCTCCTAGAGTGCCTTGCCCTGGTGGCTCAGATTTGTTACTTTTGAACAATTTACTTTAATAATCTTCCAGAAATCATCTCAGCAACATTAACATGCAAGAGATTATCGTGAAAAAAATAAAAGTATGCTTTATATATCTGCTCATTAAAACACAATGTTTAGGTGCTGGGGAAGTATCCCTAGAGCACTCTAGAATGATGCAGCATTTTGGAACAGAGGACAGCAGTAATAAACAATACTACAGTAATGAAAAAAAAAAAAAATCCCTGAAGTACTCTATAAAGAGGGCACAAACACTTCAAACAACAACATTTCAGTTCACATGTGTTTTCCCGCCAACAGCACTCATAATTAGTTATTGCTATGCTCATGTCCACTATTTCCTGTCTCAAGTCATGTCCTCAGTGCTTTTTAAGTTATCCAGTAACTAAATAAATTAATATACAAGGAGGAAAAATATGCAAAGGTGAAGAGTAGATTACTTTCTCCAGCCCCACTCAGTTTGAGCTGAGTACAGTCGAGTTTTTATCTATCTGTATCCCTTCAGAGAAAGGAAACTGGATAAACTTTTCCTTCATTTTTATTTTTGTTTGGTTTTGTTAAATATTTCATTATATATACTTACAATGTATATAAATTATGCAACAAATATTGCTGTACTGTTGTATTGTTTCAGTTTGATATTTACATAATAGGAATAGAAATGGGATGTATTTCAGAAATCTCATGTCAGACCTTCCACAAGGGGAAAACAGCCTAAAAATCTAATAATTAAAATAATTCACCTAAAAGAGATACTAGGATGCAGAGGGGGCAATAGAGAGCCACTTGACACCTCTATCAGCTTTAAAGATTGATATTTATCATGAAAAGTCTCTTGGCCAAATCTGCAATGTGGCACTCGAGTCCACTAAAATGCACTGTTTTGGTCCACTGTTCTTAGATCTCTTTCAGAACCTCTAATTTAGAGCTTAAATTGCTTTGTTTCATTGACATTAAAATGCTATTCCCAAGTATATGTCATTCAGGGCCTTATATGAATTTTTTTCCTGGCATTTTCCTATTTATATATTTTTCTCACCTTTCTGAAACACTGTAACTTCTAGAGGATATTTTACAGAGCTTGACTAGGTTAAAAAATTATAGAGGTTAACACTTCTATCAGCTGTAGAAAATATTGTTTGCATCAATTTCTAACAAGCCTGTTGTAAATTGAGGCATTTCAACAATATTCCCTTTCCTTATACAATTTGCAGTTACTTAAGGAGCAATTCATCGTGTTCCCTGGTTTAATTCAATCATTTGTGATATGTGATATGTCACAGCAGTATGCCCTCCTGAATTTTAGTAGCCAGTACATTGATATATTTGCATTCAAAAACCTATGCTTCCAAGTTATCAAAGGTTTTACTTACAACATCTGGTGTACAGCATCTAAGTGATGTGTAAAACATTGTTTATAAGGTCAGGAATAAATCTTTTCATGTCAGGACTGATCTCTCTTTCTTAAAAAACAAAACAAAACAAAAGAGCAAATGTAAAGAGGAAAGGGACAAAGATGAAAATTAATTTTCGTTAACTTTTCAAAAGCAGACAGAAATTTTATTGGCTTATTTACTTTTGTCAAACCTCTTGTCCTTGAAGTAGAAGCATGGCAACTAAACAAGTACTAAGTTTATTTAACATTTTCAGAGTGCTCTGACCTATTAAATACAAATTATCTAGTTCTTTCAAATGTGCCTTTAGTCAATTGGTTTCTATCTACATGGGTAACCAGCAGAAAAAAATCATCTTTGAATGGTCATGCATTCAGCTTGATTTCCTAATGTATTCAGGGTCAAATCAGTCATAACCTTTCTCCAGTTCTTCAGCCCTCAGATCAGATTTGTTCTTCCTCCTACTTTTTATCAGTCATTGGAGTCAAGCCTAGGGGTATTATTTCCATTTGTGCAGCTTTATAACCTCAGTGCATGTTTGGAGGATATACAAAAAATCCTCTTGTGATCTTTCCTCTTATTTTTTTTCTTATTTTTAAGGATGTCTCTTTCAGTGCTTTTAGCAAATGAGCTGGCCTCAAATTCTTTTTTAATTTCTGTAGTTAACTCTGTGGTGCTGATACATCTCATGAGCACTGATGAGGACATACTGATAAGCAACCTACAGGCCTGAATAGGATGACAACATCCTAGTTAGAATTCCTAAGAGATGACAAAAAAAAAAAAGAAAAGAAAAAAAAAAGACTTCCTAACTTGAGTGCTTAAATTGGGACTTTTTCCTTCAGGTGAAAAAACTGGCATAAAATCAGCTGTAACAATTGCATTTTAATATCTTTTACTGCTGAATCCAAGCTACAAAAGCCTACATTCTAAAAAATGTCTTTTTTCCCCTGACTGCACAATAAATATATGTGATTGATGTGTATGGGAAAAAAACGCCGGTTATTATTTTGACCTTGCTGCCTCTTTGCTGCTAATTATGATTAATTATTCTGAATGGTGATTCTCTTTGAGAAAAAATGCACACACACAATGCAGCATAACACAGCCCTTTCACAGGATCAGTAGTTGCCATATAATAAAGGAAACTGCTGCAGCTTAGACTGTGCTTCCATAGCTCACATCGTACAGGAGGAAACTACAAACTCAGGACTAGGAGTGATGCAATGGCAATAACACTTCTCAAAGATGTCACAAGCCAAAGATCTAAACAATTCCATGATGAAAGGAAAGATTAATTTTATTATCAGTTCAAATGTATTTCGGTCTTTTCTTTCCCAAATGGATTTTTAATGTAACCCTCTATCTTTCTTTACATTTTATTCTTTTCTGCTGGTTCTATGGACATAAAGGGGTTTCAAAGAAGTTAGAAACATTTCCACATCACTTCAAAACAGGGACATCACTGGAAAGGTGTTTTTAACCAGGGCTTTTTTAGGTGCTTTAGTGTAATACTTGCAAGCAAAGTACCATTATCTTACCATGGAAGGTGATTTAATGAACATTACTTCAGGACATTTTTGTACACGTCTGCATATAGCTTCTTTGAACACAGTGAACTGAATTAAATCCTGTAGGATGCATCCCTTGATAGCCCAGATCAAAGACTGAGCCAGACCATCAGAAACTACTACATGTGCTAGTTTCTATGCTATGCCTTCTCCAGTTTTAACCTGAATATATTCAGTATTCAGCAGTCAAAAGAGAGGCTTTCAAAGTAAGAAGAGCTGTTTTCACAAAACAGCATGAAAGAACTAAAAAGAGTATATACAACTTACACACTGATGCTGCTGACTTCAATTCCCCAAACTAGCTGACTATATACTCAAGAGTATCCACAAAAGTAACAAGAAACTTTCTTATGCCAGCTTAAGGAACAAGAAATAATTACTTCAGTGGTTGTAAAAGTGAACTAATAATGCAGAAGACTACTAAATCCTATGAGATTAAGGGGGCTGATGTGTTGAATAAATTAATAATGTTAACTTTCTTTCCACTCTCCCCAAGTATGTTTTTGTGATGGATAGGGAATAATAGAATCATATAATGACTTGGGCTGGAAGGGTCCTTAAAGCTCATCTAATTCCAAATTCCCTGCCATGTCCAGGAACACCTTCTACTAGACCAGGTTGCTCAGAGCCCCATCCAACCTGTCTTTGACCACTTCCAAGGACGGGAAATCCATCACTTCTCTGGGCAACCTCTTCCAGTGTCTCCACACACTCACGGTAAAGCATTTATTCTGAATAGCTAATCTAAAGCTACACTCTTTCACTCCTAAATTGTTCCCCTTGTCTTATCACTACATGCCCTTGATAAAAGGGGATGCTCTTTTAAGCTCCCTTAGGTATGAGAAGCCACTATAAGGAGAGAAAATTCAAGAAAAGGAAAATTTTTCTTTAGCTCTTCACAAAGAAAAAAGTGACAAGAAAACAGTGTGCAGCAAGGATATATCCATATATTGCATTGAATGTAGCATTCAACAGCAAGAAATCACCTTACTGAGTAAATCCTAAAAGTTGCTCTTGTGGCTGCTTATTTTGCATCAGAATTCTGCACTCAGATTTATAAGCTCCTTAAAGTAAATTTACAAAGATACCACTTACTGCAGTATCTCTTTCCTTTTCCCAGGGGGGAGAGTTCTGTCCTTAGAGTATTTGTATCACTCTTTTTATCCTGATTTTCCTCTCTGCTATCATCTACCATTAAATCTTACATAAAGGTATACAAATCAATATTCAATGTATAAGACAATGAGAAAATTTTCCAAGTTACAGAGTGAGATGAAAAGTTGCAATTTCCTATCACTTTGAGTGCCTACAGCCACAGTATAGTCAAACTCCTTCCTACATAGCAGCAACTTCATGTAGACTCTTCCCTCCACACTGAGTTTCAGGAGCTACCTTGCCAATTGGTAGCATTCAGATGCATGTGACTCCAAAATTCTGCCAGGCATTCACTGCATCTTTAGGCATCCCACACATTAGAATTTTTTTCTTAATTGCAAAAGCTAGCTTTTTAAAGGAGCATGGATGTGCTAAGTATCAAAGGATCACCCTGAAAATACACACTCCTTCTGGATGTATGTTTCATCACATTAAGTTGACTTAAATTTAATCCAATGTAATCAACATGCAGTTTTTGGAAGTTTTCTAAAATTCAGCAGTTTGTTCTACAAATCACTTAAAAACATTGTCAGTTCTCATATACAACAAATAACTTCAGTTATAGTATAGCAGCACCTCTAAATCTACCAAACATGAAACCCATGGAAGTTTAAAGGGTTTGCAGACATGTTTCTAGCTACCCTTAGTTCTGTTGATTATGTTTCCATTTTTTTCACTAAACTCCAGCCTCCCGAACAACATGTAAAAAGACGTAAATAAGTTATGAATACCTTGCTTTTCAGGCTGAATCTCTTTTTTGTAAGTAATATCATTGCTTTTTACATTACATTGATGCTGGCATCACCTGCTTTGAAGGTACTTAAATTAGAGGACAATTAGATATTTGCATTTCAACATTGATACACATTTTTCTAAGAACAGATTTACACACTTCATACAGTGTAGGCAAATTAATTCAGGGATGTCATGAGACTTCGGACCACCTTGAAAGAAGTGTGATTCCCAGCTGCTTAATCTGTGTAAGGGAACACAATTTTTATTGGCATGTTAGAATCTCTTTGAAATTCTAAATAACTGTGCGAAAAACTGGCTACAATAAATGCAATTAGGAAAGCTGGTTTACATTTGCTGGCCCACCAACTGTCCACAAATTTTATTCCATCAGAGACTAAAGAAACCTTACATCCACCTCTACATCCCTCCTTCAAATGAAGTATCTCTTTACTCACATTTTCTTTGCAAGGGGAAGAGATGGAATTACAATGGAATTTAACAAAAATAATTTACATTAACCAAACAAACAAACAAGATTTGAGGTACTCTTGTTGAATAGACATAAAAATTGCACAAAAATTAAAGTACAAAAATATTTATCCCAGCAGCAGGTCCTTTCTGCTACATGTTTACCACTGCAAATCTCAGTAACAAAATGCTGCCTATCTCCACAGGATAGGAAAAGTGACAGAGATAAAAAGAACCCTACTTTTCATTTTTCTGACTTCTATGGATTTGCATTTTTTTTTCATATCCTAATTTTTTTCTATAAAAATTAATGCAGCTTTTTAAAAATAAGTAAGAAAGAGAGAGATATGAGGAGCAACTCAATCAGAATAGAAAAAATAATCTTGCCTTAATTCATGTTATCACATTTTTTTTCACCAGTTAATATGAGTAGATTTTGGAGTACTGAAAAAAATGTATTTATTGTACATATTTTAAGACAAGAAACTGTACTGCATCCATTTTTACGGCATGAATGTTCAGACAACCAATTTAGATAATTTAGGATTTGTCAATTCCCCAATTGTTAGCACTTATCTGACATAAAAGGTCTCCTTACATAACCTCAGCTCAAGCATTAGAAAATGCAATTCCCCAAAGCATTAGTCACTTTCAAAAATTTAGGTCAGAGAAGATTTCTACCCTTCAACATCAAAACACTATTTCCCTGAAAACTCACAGGGATTATATTCCATTTAATCAAAAAATTCTATGGAATACAACAGAAAGCAAAGTGCAATCATCAAACTTTTGCCAAGGCCTTGTGCCTACACACCAGAGAAAAAGCTCAAAGAGTGAACTCTGGAAGGATGAGACCTCTCAGGTGATGTGTGTGAAGTAAGGGAAAGCATTGCTCTGTTTTTTGTCAGGTAGATTCCGCGAGCCCTTTTTTAAATTACAATGCACCTCCTCTCCACTCACCACCTTAGAAAAGCTACAGCAGATTTGACAGTGGTCTGAAGTATGGTTTCTAAGATAATGTTAGAAATGCATATAAATAAAAGCAAAAATACCCTCCCAGCCTTTGTCCATCACTCGATGGGTTACACATATTGCCCTCATTTACGCATATGTTACCCTTCTCTATTAAACCTCCCTTCTAAATTTAGTAAAAGGGGTGAAAAAGATAAAATTTAATTATTACTTTTTAAATATGTAAGTAAGAGGCAAAAATTCATAGAACTCAATGATAGGTGCTATTAATGCTAATTCCTTCTAGTAGTGTACAATTGGCAAATCACATCATTGAAGAAAAAAACCAAAATCCACCACACAAAAAAACCCAAACCAGTAGGCTGATACTCTCATTTTCTCAGGAAAGCAAATGTCTGTAACCAAGACTACAAATCAAAGGCACTATTAAAGTAAGAACAAACCCACTTTTTTCTTTTGTTTAAACCAGTTCCAACTGTATATTGGAACTTGTAAAAAAATCTCTTAATTTTTTTTCAGCTGAACTCTGTACTGTCATAATATCATCTGTCATTTTTTTTTAAATATAGAAACTTTATTTCAGCATTACCTACAAATCAGACTTGAAACAAACCAACAAACAAAACCCCATTGCTTTGAATTCTGTAGCCTTCAGCTTTATTTCTACCTCTACAGTGTTAATTTAAACAGGTGAGGAGAAGTGTGGAAATGTCATGATTGCCTCCTTGAAAAAATCTGTTCCCTCACTAGCAGTTTTCTGCTTCCCTACTAAGAAATAAGACCCAGAAAAAGGTTTTTAATATCTAGCTTTAGTGCAGATTTCAAAATCCTTTGTTAGGACTTCAGCTGAGACTTTTGCCACCAGACAGAAATTTCACCCTCTCTCTATGAATCTGTTTCTAGCTTGAGAAAGATCAGCAGAGACTAGATGAAGGCTAGTCTGTCTAGTTATATAATTACTTCAGGGAAATTATATTATAAAGACAACTGAGAAAAAGGAAGTGTATGAAAAACGTGACTGAAAAGCCTGAATAATATGAATTTTAAAGCCCGTCTCTGGAGATGCACTTGCATAATCATAAAGTGTATAAATTTAAAAATAGTGTCAGTACATCAAAACAGAGCTTTTAGAACAATTTGCACACCAGAGATACTGGAGTATTTAACTATGACTTCAGTACTTCTGCTGCAATAACCATCCTAGAAAGATGTGCTTCCTAACATGGTTAGTCATACACACAGAAATCAACTGTGGAGCTTACAATTTTCCTTGTAAATCTTAGAGGAGCCAGAAATGTAATATTAAGAACCTTTTATTTTTAAAAACTACTGAGGTATTAAAATAAAGACTGCAGATTAATATGCCATCAGAAAATGAATGTGCTTTTAAAAAAAAGGTTTAGTGTAAAATGGACATTACAGTATACATACTATAAATGCATATATGTCTGTATATATATATATATATGTGTATGTATATATGTATGTATGTATAATAGAATTGTGAGTCTGTGAGAAACTCCTGATGAAGATCACACAATTTGAGAATTGACCTTTCTTTGTCTAGTACTAGCACTCTTGCATATTATTTCCTGAACCTGATGAATTTTTCTTCTACTTTTGTGCCACTTGAATTGAGGCATCTTATCAGTGGGTCACTAAATTCCAGGCTAGCTTTTAATTTCTACTTGTTCCAATCAGTTAACTGTGAGTAAAAAGAACAGATTCTATTTACTGTGGAATTCTCATTTTCTGCCTCATTGAGTTTTTATTTGCATAAAGTCAAAATTCACCTAAATAACCAAATTATCCTACCCAGTCACAGAATCACACATCTGAATAAATTAAGAGCAAATTGAGGTATTTGTCTACTCTTATTCTCCTTTGGTCTTTAATTTTTAAGGAAGAAAACAATTATCTTCTGAGCGCTGTATTTTTTTTCCTCAGTCTTAAAATATACTAGCATCAGCTGTTCTTCATGCACCCAATTCACTGGCACTATATAGAGGTTATATGTCTGTATTGTAATGCTGAAGTTGAAAGCCAGCCCAGAATTTATTTATGTATGTAACCCTAGGAGGTTACATACATCATTGATAAGTACTGGTCCTTGTAGCTCTCATGCAGTTTATGACACAACATTGCATCCAAACATTAATAGCTTCTGTTTGTATATGGAATTACTTTGATGAAAACTTCCTTTGCTGTTTTCCTGTTTTTTTAAGGCATCATTAAAAGGCCCAATAAGTTTTACTGTAGACATCACATAACCATTAGTTGTTTTTAGAATTAAGATTTGCCTGAAGGAAAGAAATGCTTTGAACTTTAGTCATGTTTCTGTCAAAACCTGCCTAAATTTAGTCTTTGGGATGGTAGCATCTGAAATAATAACATCACATAAATTCAATGTCTATGTCAGAATAATCTGGTAAAGTTTCCTGTAAAAAAAAAAAAGTCAAACACAGAGCACTTTATCCTCTTTTCTCAGACGAAAAGTTCTCCTCTAATTTTGAGATACTGTGGCTAATTATACTACACTGAAAACAATTTCCTTATGTAAACACATTGAGACATACAGCCTGAATTCCAGTCTAACCCTCATGTTATATATGAGTGAATAACTTTATGTGGTAGAAATGCATAGATAGTTCATGGTTTGTGCTCCATTTGCCCCTTGAATGATTTTAGAACACTTAGCTGTCGCAGTATCTTTCCAATTCGTCCAATGTATACATAACAGAATTATTACTTTATTAAAAAGATTTTTGTCTGTCTTCTATGAGATTTTTATCTGATTTAAAAGAGATTTTAAGCGTTTATTTTACAATAAAAAGCACCAAAAAAACCAAACCAAAACAAAAAAAACCCAACCCAAATTGCAGTTTAATTCATTTAATACCTTGTCACATTAAACAAAAAAACTTGTGTTTTATAATTCCAAGGAGCTTGTATATCAGTAGCAGAGAGATTGCATTCTTCTGTCAGGTCATCAAGCAGTCAGGCATAAAAGACAAGTTTTCTCCAAATCTATCATAATTCTTTGAAATTGCAGACAGAGGTATTCCACAAAATCTTAGGTAAAGCATGTTACCATCAGGATCCTCTACAAAGCCTCATGAGAATTTGTGCGATAAATTAGGAGCTTCTGCCATTCTTCTGCACAGGGACCGAACAAAAGTCACTGTCTGCCTAGTCTCCTTCACAGGGACAGAGGCATAGCTTATAATGAATCACAGAAAAAAAATGTTATGTGGTAACTACCTACAGAATAAATTGAATTCTTTGTGCAGTAAAACCACTTGATAAATAGCTTTTACTTGGTTCTTCTGACTATCTTAACCTGCCCTCTGCCCACAAATCCCTCTCTCCCTTTCTCACTGTTCTATTTCTGACATCCTAGGTATCAAGCCATAAGGCATGGCTACTGTTTAAAAATTATCACCCATCTAAAAGCCAATCCCTCTTGTCCCCAAACCCACAATGTTTTCTTTCAAAAGTGCTTAAAAACCACACAGCAATTAATTTAAACACACAGAGCCATTATGGACCATCAGTAAGAAATACTCTCAAATCTGTATCTCTGCACTTTCCACAGCCGAGAGAATGGTTGATAGAAATGTCACTTTAAATGTCTAGAAAATGACAAATTCTAGATTATTTTTATTTTCAGTGGAAAGAAACAAACACTTCTGTTGTATTTTTGGCACTAAATTTAGGATGATCTTGACCACATCCTAGAAAGGCCTTTTTCTCTGCACTGACTATAATAAACGGGGGATCACCTGGTTCACATGTGGATGCCTGTGTTGGAATGCATTAGGATAGACCCTACTCTCAGTGTAAAACAATGAGGCATCTCTATCCTGTATAGCACTACTGTAAATGACATAGTATAGGATATCACAGGTATAAAATATAGTGAAAACTTCGCTTAGCAACACGTAGAGGAGTGCAATTCACGTACCATAGCTGTGGTATGCAATGACTGATTGTGGAAAAACTACAGCTTGAGATAATACACAGCTAAAATCTTCAGTAAGATTTCTATTTTCACTTTCACACAAAAAAGAGAAAGTGATCTACAGAAAAACAGATGCTTAAGCACTTTCAAATACTGCAGGAAAATATGAAATACTGAAAGGTTTATAACAAACCCCAATATTCTAATATAACTCCCTGCTAGGATAATTAACGATAAAAACCATATAAAGAAATACTAGACAAACAGAAAAAATTCTGCTCTGAAAAAAATCTCTGAGCAAAAAAGAAGAAACATAAAAGACAGCAGGTGAAAACATTTCTTGAATAGCGCCATATTCCTTTAATTTCTTTCTCTTTCTTTCTAATGTAAGCATAGTTAGATCATTGTTTGTACTTCCCATGTTGTCTAGCAGGATGAGAAGGGCTCAGAAAGGAGTCAAAAGTTTATTCAATATAAAATGCCATTACTAGAAAACTAATAATAGAACTATAATGGAGATGAGAATCAAACTTGAAAATAGGAAGTTTACTCTAAAATAATTTATTTAAAATAAAATCACGTTATTCAACATCTAAAGATAACATTAATGCAGTACCCCATGTAACAAGACTGCTGCATAATCATCAGCAGACAATCTTTAACCTAAACCCCCTTCTTATTCATCCTTATTTATGCACAGAATTTAAGCAGAGCAAAAGCTTTTTAAAGCTGACTTAATAACATGCAGCAGAGACTGAAAGACCAGGAAGACAGAGCCAAAATATGAGAAAACCCCTTCTCTCCCCAAAACCTTATCAAGCAGACAGCTGCCTGTAATAAGGGCTGTAGAGAGCAAACAAACTGAAGATCATCTTTGTGGACAGCAGCTTTACAGCACCAGCATAAAAGCTTTAGTTTAATGTGTCTTAAAGCTGGTTTCCTAATAAATGTGAGAAAAGGTCATTTTTGATTGAAAACAGCATTTCAATAATAAGAATTACCTAATCAACTTGTGAACATATTCTTCTTTTATTATTAAAATGTAATAAGCAAAGAATAATTTGCGGAGTGGAGGTTTCCATTTAAAAGATTTTTTCCCAAGTTGTATTCAAGAAATGATCCAGCATGGTTTTTCCTGCCTCCTGTTATGGAGAATATGGCAGAAAATTAATTGCCAAGTAGTGAAACCTAAGGAAACATTTTCATTTTACATGCATTTACTATCTGCAAGACCTGAAAGTGATTTATTATGTCATGCATCTCACCACGTCTCTTCTCATTCTCACACAGTTATCACCTTTTACTCATAGTTAAAATAGCACACTGCAGTATATAATACAATTATTCCCATTCACACAGAAAAGCCTGCAATACATAAAAGGGACAATTAAAAGAGAAAAGCTGCTACACGAAATTAGCATATTTTTTAGGTTTTGACAGCTGGTTCCAGCACATATCACTGGCAGTTTTTCAAGTCACCTGTTAAAGATTCTCTTTTATAAACCCAGCTACTTGCTTATGCTTTTTTACTCCCCAAAATATTTCATGGCTCTTGCAGAATTTTTAGCAGAAGTCTCTGCCTTACTCAGATGTCAGGGATCCCAGGCCATACTGGACATTTGCCATTTGGGTCTGCCCACACAAATACCTGATGTATCTCCGACAGCATTGAATTAATACCACAAAGGTATAAAAATAAATACATCAGTATAAGAGAGACCTACATATATAGTCTTGTAGTCTAAATGATAACTGGTGATCTTCTTATTCTGTACAAGAGTCTGAAAGGAGGTTGTAGCCAGGTAGTGGATCAGTCTCTTTTCAAGCAACAAGCACCAGAACAAGATGAAAAGGCCTCAAGTTGTGCCAAGAGAGGTATAGCCAGGGTATCGGAAAAAAACTATTCACCGAAAGGTTGGTCAGGCATTGGAACAGGTTTCCCAGGAAAGTGGTTAGAGGTATTTACCTTAGAGGTATTTAAAAGACCTTTAGATGTGGCACTTAGACATTTGGATAAGTGGTGAATTTGGCCATGTTAGTTGTAATGGTTGGACTTGATGATCTTAAAGATCCCTTCCAAACGAAACAATTCTATGGATCCAAGTTGGTTTAGAGAGACTGATTAGTTGCCATTACAATATAATGTACCATTAAAGAAGTATTAGAAGTTACAAAACTATCAATTTCTCTTATTATTATGTTGTTATAGGACAAAGCCAATCTACATTTCACGCAGTTAAAGTTATACCAAGGGACAGGGAGAGCTCTCTGTACCAACTAGGTCCAGGCACACACCACTTACAGGCAGGAAGCCCAAACAATGCTGGCCTAAAGACTACTGCATAACATATTTAAAACCAAAGACTGATAGATGTTTCATATACTCCTGTTTGTGGACATTTCAAAGTATTTTTTTTTAATTCCATTTTTAATAAATGTTAGTTTTACAAGCCAGTCAAAGGAAGTTGCTCTGTAGACTGAAGCAAAGTTCACCTCCCTCTTCCTTCTTTCCCAATTAATATTTTCAGGAAGCTTCCTCCACCAATACTTCCCACTCTAATAACAGGTTAAGGAGGGCAAAAAGGCCTCCATGCAAATTTATAAACAAATACTGCAGAGAGAAACATTAATGACTGCAGAATTATAGTGTCATAATAGCTAGGGTCAGGTCATATCAAACAAATGGGAGTGAGATGGTTTTCCTGTGGTCAGAAGATTGCTCAGAAGACATCCCAATAAGACTTTACTACACATTTTTTCAGTATTCCTTGCACATGGGAGTTCTTATGAAGGTCTGTGTGGATGACACCATCTCAGATACAGCTTTAACACACTGAAAGGCACTGAAGAAGAACTGCCAGTATGGTATGTAGAAGGACCTCTAAGATAGTGGCTCTTGGTTAATGGGGAGACCGGCATTTGTTTTTTACACGTGGATTTGAAAAAAGCAAATTTCCGGAAGCTTTGTAAAAATTAAAGTCACTACTGGATGGCTGCCATCATGTAGCAGAGACCAGGCGTGTGACTGTGCCTAATTACAGACCAGCTTTAATCCACCAGATGATCTGGCTCTGCAGAAGTCTGGCAGGAGCTATCAAGAAACATCACCTTGAGGGGCTCAGTACAGGCAGGCTTCAAAAGCTTTATTTCACTTTTGAAACATTTCTGCAAGGGTACCAGAAGGTAGTATAAAAATTAGCTCTGTTTTCCAGCCTAATTAAGCTTTTAAAACACTGAATATTGGTGAGTAAATTTAGCACATACCCAGAACCCAGAAGCTACAATATGGTACCTAATGTTCTGAACATAGAGCATTCTGAATGTGTCTTCTGAATATAACCACTAGTTTTACAGATTACTTTATTATGCAGGTATTTTATACAGTATCTCTTGTTTTTGACAACCAGCAGTAAATGAAAGCAGAGTCAAGAGTTTCTGAACAGAGTGAATTACTTTCCTAACTGCCAGTAATCATGGATACCATATTTCCACAAAAGCAGCATTAGCACTTGATTTATTTCTATCGAAAAGTTAATGCAGTGCTATAGCAAGGAAGCATAAGATACATCCTTTCAAACTTCTCTCCACACTACAACCAGGGTAAAGAGAAATTCAGATAATACCAACAGCTGTCTATTTGCTAGTTCAGCGTTTTTAAGCCTTTCCTGATTCATAGACACAGAAGAGTTTTCTGTGGAAGACAAGAGCTCTTTAAAAGTTTAATATTTATCTATTTATATCTATATCTAACCTATATTTATATCATCTATATAATCTATATCTATCTTTATCTATATGATGCATTGTGTTCAATATGACTTTTATATTCCCATCTGTGCCTCTGAAGCAGCACAGTACTCCCAGGAGGCTGTGTGGCTGCTCCTGCAAGGCTCAGCCTTTTATTCTTCCCCCCCCCCCCACCCCTTTTTTTTCCCCCTTTCATTGTAAGGTTTTGTATTTATTAAAATTCCCAATATTGAATAAGTGTTTCTGCAAACAGCAAAATATGCAAACCCTGCTTGAGTTATACAAGATCTCATTTTAAGATCCATCTCACAACTGCAGTGGTACACTTAGGATGGTTGTATGCATCTAAGTAATGGTTTGAAAAATAAGAGAAATGCAAAATATACTTAAGTAGCTAGAGAAATGGTCAGTATTCTTCCTTTTTGTAACATTCTTAATGAGGACAACTAAGAAATATGTGACAACACAGTCTAATATTTTGAAGATGGATCTTGGATTTTTGGTTTGCATGCTAGGGGTTTTTTTTCCAAACAAAGTAGAAAGAACCAAATAGTACCTATATTATCCAGTTGTAAGAATCTTTCTGAGAACCATAAATCCTACAAATGCTTAACTTACACTCAAACAGTTTCACAGGCTGATTTCACCTATGACATAACTACCAATTAACCTCTGAGTGGCATCAGTGCAGGACTTCCCATTAGTTGTCTTGGTAGCTTCTCCAGCAAGGCAAACCAAGCACGTGTTCTGCCTCAAAAAATCTACTCAGCAAACTGAGATGCACCAGTATCAGAGAACACACAACAAGGTTTACAATTAAAAAACACTTCAGAGAATGACAGAGGAAATCTAGCCTTGGAAGAACACCCGTCTCAGGTTTTATGGGTTCTATTGTAGGGAAGGAAACTTGGACTGTATCTGCCACTGCCTGAAGTTGTCTCTCAGCAGCCAGGCTACAGCGAGACAGATCATGTTGAATTCTACTGGCATGGCTGCTCTGCCCGGCATCCTTCACATTTTCATCTTGGCAGAGGATGCTTTTCTACTAGACCCCTCCACTACCAATTTGCCTTAAGAGTCCCACTTAATGTTTTTCTTCTTGATTTTGGTTTTAAGATGTTGGTACACACAGCTTTGGTGCTATCTTGTCATGTGTTCTTCAATGCCACAGACAATGGTGCTGCTCCTACTGCCAGAGGCACATGAGCAGCCATCAATTCTATCAATTAATTTCTTCAGAACAAACTCAAAACACCTAAGTAGACCTGCAGCAGGGTCTGAACCTTAACACAGAAAGCAGGAGCAGGCCTTGCAAAACCAACAGCTCATGTGTTTTTTCAGGTGAACTGAGAGGAACAATACTGGTGGAATCAGCTAATTTGAAATCCAGGTTCAGTTTCAAGAAGACACTGGGACTGTGAATGCTGGAGGGACAGAGTATGCACCTGTGATTCCTACCAGAGTGCTGCTGGAGCTGCTCAGGGCACTGACCTCTCATGTTAATGAAGGCAGCAGCCAAATAAATAAAGCCTGTCTGCAGGGTTTTGCCTCAGCAACATATCACAGCTACTGACAGCTAAGCTCTTTGCGACATCTTCCTCACTCAGCTGCACTTTTCTAGCTTCTCCTTTGTGGATGCTGTTCTTTTGTTTTTCTCTAAGGCTGAATATTTTAGCTGAGCTCCTTAAATAAACTTCCATCACATGGATGCAAAGAGAGAGAACTGAACAAAACTTAAAAGAAACATAAGATTTTGCAAGTAGCTTTGATGTTCTCTAGCTTTTTATTTACAGAATACAGATTAACTTCCTTTTGTTACCATCTATTGTGGTTTTATAATGGGCCTTGCTTTGATAAGTGAATTGAAAGAATTTACTGTAGTTCCTTCTAAGTGCCCTGTCTTGCTAAAAAGTAGCTTCTGTAAAAATGTGTTTCTGACTGAAAAGTAGAACAGGAAAACTTAATCTGATTTTGGATGATTATGAAGTAAAGCAATTGCTTTGAAGTTGTGAAATGTGATTTCTATTCTCACATGTAACCCAAGAAATTCAGCTTCAACCTAACTCACATATGGGCATTGGACAAATAATCAGTAAGTCTACTCTTTGACTGTTTGTCCCTTTTTTGCTATATTATTTCACTGAGATGCTACAGGTTCCTTTTCTTCAACCTCTTGCATCTCTACAATCAGTACCTTTCTGCAATACATAGAGAGGTTTTGCTTCTGAGGGGGATGCCAGATCCTTTTTTATCAAATATGTTTGAAATTTTCTATAAATGTCTAAAATAATCCCAGAAGTTGCAGATAGTCTGAGAATTCCTAGGATCACTTAAAGATTTACCAGTGAAATTTATTATGAATGAGCCTAAGTATGGCTACTATTTCCCTTCTTATTTCCATTCAGACACCTCCTGTTGTTGTCACACCTGTTGCTGTCCTCAGTCGCACTGCTCCTAATGCCAGTATTTCGGGCAGAGGAGGTTTTCAGTTCAGTACTTCCACAAACTGACAGAGAACCTGAAACCCAAGTGATGAAGGTCAAAATCAGCACAAGTGCTAAGGCAACTAACATGCAATTTAAGTGGAAGGTAGTGGCCTGGACTCAGACAGGAGGTTTCACAAACTTAAATCCCCACAAACCATATCCATACCAGTAAATTAAACTGCTGGTCTGCTGGTAGGTGCACAGCAGTTATCTCCAGCAAGATGTCAGAAAGCAGTCCCAGATAATACACGCTTTTCAGTCTGTATCGTGTTCAAACTGCCCTTTCCCATCACATACTCTGCAAATGACTTATCTTTTCCATTTTCCCTTTTGATTGCTCATTTTCTGGTCTCTCACAGGTACATTCAGCACAAAGGTGCAGCCCCTTTTACTGAACCCATATGTCCTCTAGAGAGGTATCAATGAGCATTTGAGTCTTCTAAGGCCATAGAGGAAACTAAAGGACGACTTGAGAGCACTGGATGAGTGCTCCAGCTGCGAGGCTACATGTAAAGGTCAATAACTTATCTGCAAAGAAAAAAATCAGTTATTTGTCCATACTCGAAAGGACCATTCTCAGCGGTTAATTCCAGGCTTGGGGTCATGAATTTCCATCCTCTCAAGCTCACAATTCAAGTGTTCAATGTAGTATCTAACTTGTAGGAAAAATACCTTCGGTATAAATCGGTAAATATTCTTACCAAAAGGGTTTTTTTCCTCAGCTATATATGGTGACATGATTATGATTCCTTGCTATTTGCTCTTCCCACTAGCTGTGGGTGCAATAGCAGCATGATCCACCAATTCATCATCTGAAAATATCACTTAATGACAAATATTGGTCCATTGGATTACTACAAAATCCAACTTATTTTGCTTGAGTTTGGATTTTTTTTTAAGGAGCATCTCCTTCAAGTCTAATAAATTATTTTAATTTAGTTGATTTTTTCTGCCATGTGATTTCAGAATAGAAAAACATCTCACCCTTCTTTCTTTTTTTTTGTTTTAAACTTGTTGTATACTCTTTAAACTATTCAGGGCTCCTTTCTCAGCCACCTTTTCCATCTAATGGACCAGATATGCAAAGGCACATTCCTTTTACTCAAATGTAAAACCATGTTATTTCCCATATTTAATGATTTCCAGCTCAGTTTTGCAAAAATAATATTTGGGGAATTGGACATGCGAGTTAGCTGCCATTCCTCTGCTCTTTCAGCTTCTTCCTGCTCTTTTTCTGCAAGCCCCCTTTTCATCTCAGCTTTTTAACTCCAAGGACTTGAACTCTATTTTTAGCCTTTGTATGAATTCCAATCTAATGCATTTACAGAACCTATCAAAGATGTCTAAAACCTTGGAAGCAATTAATTAAGTCCTGCTATTTCCAGACTACACCAAAACAATTTGTCACTGCATGTAAAATGGTATAATCATGTAGTATAAATGTTTTCAGGCCAAGTCTTGCTATGAATTATTTAGTTCATCTCTCCTAATTAAAGACCTATTGGAGGATTAATGTCTCATAACCTGGCAAACTTCTTTACTAAGTAGCAAATTATCCATAAAATGACCTCAAACTAAATTCATGTAACCTGAGTAGTAATTTGCATAAGTATACAAAATCCATTGAAATAGAGAAATCTGCATTCAAAAAAGGAATCTGTACCAAAAGTAAATCTATACTAGAAAAAATAGTTTACTGAATATCTGGGTATTTTCAGCACTTACATCCATATATATTTACAAGAGCTGCTTCTGTGAACACAGCAAGATAACACAGTTATGCTGTGCAATGAAAACACAGATTTTCCATTTTCCTCATGGAAATGGAACTTAGTTTCCTCTGTATTTGCATGCAATACATTTCCTGGTGTTAAGACTTTGTATCATAAACCTACAGAATATGCTATGCACCTCAAATTGGTTGTGAGGATAAAACAATGTAAATGGTTGAAAATGTAGGGAAAGATGAAATAGGTCAATATATAGGTCGATGTGGAAATATGAAATATTGGTCAATAGAGAGAAACTCCCTATATTGGTACAAGGAGAAAAGCAGGACGTAAGGCTATGCTTGCACAAACAAAATGCTCAGAATGTTTAATGTTTAGTTGTCAAAAAACTGATAAAACTAAATATTAACACTAGAAAAAAAAAGGCTATAGCAAAATTCAACAACACTTTCAAAGCTTCCCCTCTGACTCCCAGGGCCCTGCCTGTTATTTCCAGTACTTGAGGCCCAGCTCTGATCCAACCCAACTATGTTACTGTGCCTCTGGCTTTTGAGAAAATGACTAAGTAAGGAGAAAGAGCTGTTTCAAAGAGTAGAAAAGTGAGAAAATAAAGATTAAAAACAGGGACAGTTGCTGAGCTGGGGCTTGTTACCAGTGCAAGAATTTGAGAGGAAAAATAAGCTTACTTTCAAGAGGGAAAGTTGCACCAACACAGCGACGTCTGAAATCCTAAGGGGAAAAGCCATGGATGCCAGTCAAGGGAGCTGGGAATCATCAGGTCACAGTCCTGAGCCGGCAGTGACAGCAGTGGTGACAGAGCTGGTGGCAGACGGCAGCTCAGCAGCTCAGCCGGTGCTGGGGCCGCAGGGCTGACCCTGCCCGCCGGCCCCCTGCCACACGCTCGGCCCAAGAGCTGATGCTGATGCTTACGGACTGGGGTTCATTAAATCCTACCTGTCTTCTGCGTGCTACCCAGGCAATAGCTGCTTTATACTCCTTGTAATATATACATATATCTTGTATCTACATTTTTTTATGCCAGCTAATGACAACTGAGCAAACGCATCCAAACTGGCAAAAATGCTTGCTGCTTTAATATTTCTTCTGCTGATTACATGACCTATTTCTGCTAAGCACAGTGGGTCAGGCTATGACTGGACAGCTTCCGAGTCCCAGATTTTCAGACCTTATTTCTGCTCTCTTTTATGTCCTGCTTTTACCAGGTCACAGTTTTAATAAAATGAAAACCAAGTATCAACGATTCTTATCCCCCTTTACTATCTGCAGAAGTAATATGTATCAACATACATATTCCAATCTGATTTGAGACAAAAAAAACACCAACAAAACAAAACAAAACAAACAACAAAAAAAAACCTTTTTAAAGGACATAAAGAGTTTATTAGGTCTTTCTGGCCTTGATTCTGTAAACTCTACTCTATCAAAGACAAAGCTAAGCAAAACCATCTGCACTCATATACACCAAATGCCCCCAAGAAAGATGAAAAATAGCCAATCAGAGCATCTTACTTGGCTTGCAAATAGAAAGGGACTGATGAATTTGGATATGGCTTCTGTTGTCTATGGGAGAATGCCTGAAGAAACATATTTTACTGAAGAAGCCAATCCACAACATACATGATTTTAATACTCATCTAAATGCAACAGTAAAGCAGAAAAAAAATTTCAAACTCAAGAAACAGTCCTCCCTGACCAAGCCTTTAATAAGCCTCTAAAATACCTAACCTAACAAAACCGCTTCTTATGGAAGAAAAAGCCCTTCAAGGTAATACAACAGAAGACTGAAAATCATGCAATAGTTAAAAGCATAAATGTTAGCAAACTTAACTGAATGGGCTTGAGGGTTTTGATCTGTTGTACTCTAAGAATATAGTATGGCATAAGTTCCAGTACCTAATAAGGGATTTTGAAAATTCCAGTACAAAAAAAATTCAAGACATTAAAAATAAAACATCTGTACCATATCCTTGATATATGACAAAATATAAAGGGCTGTTAAAATTACTGGAGAATTATATTTTTAAAAGTCAGAATAATCAAAATTCAAAATATGCTGCAATTTCTTTTTGAGTAAATGCTCAATAAAATGTAGAGAATAACATAGGAAATATAGTACCTTCAAATCAATTATACCTGTCTTTTTATTATTTATTCCCTATTCAGGAATGTTCTATAAAAATATCCCTCCATCTCCAGGATTCAGGGAGCATCAGTTTCACTATAGGTCTCTGTTCTGTGGTTTCTATGAAATACGTATGTGCACAAGCCCCTCTGCAGACAGGAAAGGGAAAAAAAAAATGTCCTGAGTAACTTTGCAGGATCCATTTTTCTCAGCATCCAGGTCTTTACAGGAGATATGTGAAGGCCTGGATACTGAGAAAACTCCTAGCTTGTCCTCTACTCCAAGTTGTTGTTACAAGACCCAGTTACTGACTGGCAATGAAACCCAGTTATGGTACACCTGCTCTAGCTATAATGCGTCTGCTCTATCCCAATAATCCCCACTACCCGAGTCCAGCCTGGCACATGGCACACCATCTTCCTAGACAGCATTTTATGGAGGCTTGAGGTGAGCCAGTAGTGCAAATGAGGACTGTAAAATTCATTCTGATTAACCTCTGTATGATTTTAACTGCTTCCAGAAGAAGAATGTAGACTTGTGTAACCTTTAATATAGGGATTGTATTTGTAATATGTCCATGTTGTGCTTTGGATATATTTTTGAAGGTTTGATCCTACAGTTCGGGAGAGCACAAAAACTTCTTGAAAACAGCAGGGGAAAAATGTGACAAGACAAACTTTTGTGTTTTCTACTGGGAGCTGCAAGGTCAATGCTGATTTAATCGAGATGTGGGGATCAGATCTTTACCCAGAGGTATAAAAGCAAAAGATGCTACAAGATTTCTTCTAATGAAAATTTCAATCCAATCAATATGAAAGCTACACATTTGGATCAAAAATGGCAGTGAATCCTCAAGGAATCTTCTTACAAAGGGTTCAAATAATCTTAAAATAGCTTTTGATAGCCTGAGAGACATCATTTGGTGGCTTTGAAAATATTGAAATAGCTGAAAATAATCAGTGTTGCTGGGGTCTTCACTTTAAAATTAATGCCTGGCAGTGATGTTTCTTACTGTTTTGAGTGCTTCCATGCTAATTTTTTTTTTTACCAATAAGGCTTGTCCCAGGAGTGCTAAGAATTCTCTACATCCTGATGAGGGTACTTGAGGAAGTACAAGGCAAAGGTGGACAGTAACCCTAGGACAAGTTAATATATTACCATGATGAGGAATTTGTTCTAGGAAACTGATTAACCTCCCAGTATCTTTCTCTGTGTCTGTCCATCACTCCCTTTTTTAATCTGTAGTATTTTGAAGAAAGTCCTGATTTTTGTTCTTCAAAGGCTAAACAAAACAAAAACTCAACAAATAAAGAAAACACCCACAAAAAACCAATAAGCAAACATTACTTAAGTATCCTATTATAGTTGCTGAATTGAAATATTTTCATCTATAGCTTCATCTCAGTTGGATGTCTGTTCAAATTAACTTTAGCACTGTATCTGTTTCCACCTAACCCCATTTTAGACCAAGTTATACAGATATGGATCAAAATAAGTCTCATGTTAGTAAGTTTGCAGTTTTTTTGAATCAGCTAACAGTAAGTGAAAATATGTATATAGTGTATATAATATTTTAATATATTTTTATTAAATACATTGTATATGAATTTACATTTATAATTTAAACTCTACTACATTTTTAATATGAAAAAGTGAAGAAAACAGCTAGAAATTAAAGGAATGGTGTTTTAAATTATCTGGGATTTTTGAACTACAACATAAAGTCCCTTTAAATTTTATTACTGAAGGATTTTTGCTTTACTTATATCAAAGTTTATTTTAGAATGCAGAAGGACTGATAATCTCTTTGAAGAGATATGTGCTCAAAATTTATGATTCAAAACCCAAAACGTTTAAAATTAAGTAACTATCAAGGGGCGTGTGCAATAAAATGAACATTAAAAAAAATCTAAGCGGATTCTAAGTTTATTTATGGAATTTTCTTCCCTTATGTGGAATTAATGGATACGCAATTTGCTTTGGCTTTGTGTTTAGAATTAATTTGCATCTGAAAAAAAGGTTGTTCAATGGATTTCTGGGATAACTAGGAAATCGGATCAAATTAAATAACTCGCTCTTATCAGATGTATGTACTCTTATACATTATATACACACATACAGACACACTTCTATATATAGCCCCTAAGTCCTCATTCACTGCTCTCTTCCCTCATGATAATACTGTCATCTCTGGCCCCACAAAAGGAACTTATTGAATCTTCCCTACTGGACTGCAATGAAGGAATATGAAAAAACTGGATTGCCATTGGCCAAGTCACCCACCATTTCCAAAATATTCTGGTGGTTTTTTTTAAGGAATGCATCTTGACAGAAAAAACATCTCCTAAGAGGCAAATAAGTCAGACAGCATAACAGTACTTCCAAATACCACATGTGTTTGAGTTTGGATTCAAAAGACTGACAAATACTGTTTAGTAATAGTGTCACCAATTACCACTTTATAAAATCATATCATTTACCACCCGGAAAGGTGCATGTACCCATAGCTGACTCAAAATAACGCCAGGCGAGAATAAAACAGGAGATACACAGAAGAGTTGTGAAGGTGTTACTTTAAAAATGAAATATTTGTGACTTCCTTATTTTTCCAGTCCCTACCATTTCTGATTCTTGTTGATTCAGAGGTGACTTCTAGGTCTGAGACTTGCATGTGAGGCTTAAATCTGAGGGTATACACAGCACTAAAACTTCTGAAACTGAATGAATAAAGAAGGTACTGTGATAGGTCACAGACCTAGTATGCTTAATTAAATAATAAAGAAGAAAACACCCAAGTAATCTAGGGACTTTGGTCAAGGTTTAAGAGTCACTGAGCATTAGTGATCAAAAGTACTATTGAGAGATAGAATAAGATGGATAAATAATATAAATGGTGTGAGATATTAATTTGACTGAGTGCTTAAATGAAATCATTAACATTTTGTAACTGTGACAGGAGACATAAAAACTCAAGACTTGACTATCACAGAAAATACAGCAACAGCCTGAAATGCCAATTGAAAGGGGAAACAGAGCCTTTGAGTGTAATGGCATGGAAGGTAGTTCCCCAAAAGTGTCACCAGATTTAAGATATGACTAGCAGTGAATGACCCACCTTTTATTTTAACTATCAGCTGAACTTTTTCACAGCCCCAGAGGCTAAGCATGAACTGTCATGTGACCACAACCTAGTGCAGCTCACACAGTTCTTAAAAGGCAGCAATTTTAAAAGCAATAACCACAGTCAGAACCACCATAGAAAATCTTGCTCTCCATAAGCAAAAAACCACAACCAACCAAAAAACAAACAAACAAAAAAAAACCCAACAAAAAAAAAACCCCAAAAAACCCACCCCACAAAACCCAAAGAAATCCAACCCTCCAAACCCTTGTCTGCACTGTAGTTTTTACATGAGAGCAATTTTTGCTACCAGTCAGCTCCAGCCTCTTCCATACTTTCTCCTAGATTTATCAGTTTAGTAATTTGAAAGGTTTATTAATAAAGTGAATGTGTTCAATCACTTCCAGACTCCAGTCCTTCTTATAGAGGCTGAGACCAGGAACTGTCACTTGAAGAAATGGTAGGTGTTCTACAGAAGTAACAGAAATAACTGAGGTTTAGAAAATGTAATCTCTTCCCTTTACTTCTCTGTAGGCATGAAGTCACATGCAATTTCTCAGACAGAAAACCACACCACTTGGATCAATTTGGTGTCTCAACTTCTTATTTTGGGAAATATTCGCTTTAACATGAATGCGGTAAAATGGGATAGTGGAGGATTAATAAGCAGTGAATACTGAGGTCAATCAGCAAGCATAAATTGTATATATAATTTCAACTGCCATATAAAGAATGACCTGTTTCTTGCCTGCTATAGAGCTGGTTAAGATTTAAAATTTTGTAACTTAAATCTAGTAAAGGAGGTGAAACAGCTGTAGATCTCATATTTTTGATGCTGGATAGGACAAAAAGCAGAAGTTTAGAGGAACATTCTCCCTCCCACTAACATATTTTAAAATTTGTTATATTGGACAAAGACCCTTGGGCCCCCCATCATGTTTCATTGCCTTGGGTGGCTCTGCCAGCCCACACTTCCTCATTTGCTCTTAGAATTGTGCCCATCCAAGTTGGTGCTGCAGGGGTAAGAAAGGTAAATTCCTACAGTCATTCAAGTGTGCCTTCCTGCCCAGTCCTGTACCAGCAGAATAAACTAAAGCATGAAAGAATTGAAAATTGGTGATTGGTGCTGTCTGCTCTCAAACATCCATCCTTTTAGTGCCCAAGTTCTCTCTGCTAAATGAAATGGAGAAATGGCCCTTCCTGACTGGTCACGTATCTTCTCTGTGTGCAAAGATTCAAGATTTTCTATTTGCATTTAATAGTATGTGAAATTACAGAAGAGCTATAGTAGGAGAGCATTAAACACTGAGAAAAACTAGAAGTGAAACACGCAGAATAGATGGAGCAGGTCATTGTCTTGATCTGTAATCTCTTACTGAACCTGACTCCCACCCCTAAAAATAATGTTAAGTCATGTAGAATATTACAGAAATGTCAGCTAATAAAAAATATAATCCCTTTAAGAATTTAAATGGCAAGAGCCTTGAGCAGTTGACGATAGGTTTCTCCCAGAGAAACAACTCATGTAGACAGAGGAGTCAGGATTACTGGAGCTAGCTGTCATGCAGCTCTGTGAACTTTCCACATTTCTGTTAGCTGAGGGTATTGGCCCGTGCTGACCTTCTGTACTCTGCTTGAGGCAATCACATCAAATTCCCTTTCTGATGAGCCAATGTGAATGGCACTCTGCTAATGACTCTTCCTGCCACATTTCAAGATTCATGGCAGTTACATCCAAAGGAATTATGGACTCCCTATCTTTTGCCTTCAATTAATGAAATCCTTTCAGTTCAAAGACCCTCAACTTGAATGCTAATTCAAAGGATATCAAAGTAATTGATAGTCTGCATGAATAAATCTATGTGCTTTAGAATGCTTAGCCTTCAAAAAACCCATCAATTTAAAATCATGGTGCCTTAAAATGGTGAAATCAGAAATCAGAAGAAATTCCTGCACATTACATATAGTTGGTTAACCTATATTAGGAAAAGAACTTAATTGCCTTACCAACTAGTTTCACAGAGTAAATTCAGACAGCAAATAACTACATCCCACTTCTATATGTGAGTTTTTACTTGACCTTTGCCTGGAGAATTTCTGCACAATGACAGTTTCATAGCTCGTACTTCCAGTATTACTCCTGATTAAAAAAAAAAAAATCCCAACTAATTAGCATGTAACAACCAACATTAACGACATATGCTGGGACTGTAATGAAGTCCTAATTTGTAAAATGTTCTCAAGGATGCTGTATTATTGATTAAAAATTAACATTTTCTCTTGCTCTAGAGCAATTAGTGAAAATGTAAGATAATGAATATTTATAAAGCTAAGGTAAAAATTTGATCATATCCTAAGACACCATTTTTTGCGCTTAATAGCAAACTGCTGGCAAGAAAATCTTATGCATTAAGTTTCCAAGGCAGAAGTTTGTTCATGCAGTCTGCTTTACAGCTGGAGCTGAGAATGCAAGAAAAGGGCAATTTCCCTCACAAAGCCAAAAGGCAGCAGCAATAGCACCAAAGAACAAGAAGTCAAGTCAAGCTAACTTCTCATGCATTTTCCCATGTGTTTCTCAAGAGGTCAAACTGTCAAGTTAGCAAACACCTTTGATGAATTCAACAGCAATGCCAGTTACAGCTTTGCAGTTTGACTTCAGAAAAATAGTATGTGCATGCTGCATTGCACTCATTCAATGAAACTCCCCTGATGGAATGTAAGGTGGTAGCTAGACATCTTTATGTCACTGGCAAAGGTAAAATTTGGCCCATTCTTTACTCTCAGGAACAACTTATTTTTATGAGCTGTTCTGCTAGCACTCTGCGCTCATCAAACAATTATACCTATTAGCACTTTGTCTTACTATCAACTTTTTAATCATTCCTTAGCCTGGAATGACCTATTAACAAAACCTTCCTATTTTGTGTTTTCTGGCTTTGCTTCTCTTCCCCACAGACTTCACAAGCACAATAAACTTCTATACTTATTAAAGAGATTGCCCATGGACTTGCCATTTGCAAGGTGATAAAGCAAATGTGTCAAACCTTAAAGGTAGGGATATATTTCAGATATATTAAATTGTCAGAAATTAATTACACTGGAAGGAACACTTCAAAGTAGTTGCTAATGCTAACTTCTGGAAATTGCAACAGTAAAAAAGAATACAAACAGCTGTCACTGGGGCTTTTTCCTCCAAAACAAGAAAAACATTACTGTTGTGTAGCCCATGGTCTTCAGAAACAAAGAGAAATATTAGACAATCACTAGGCAGAGAAGGATCTGCTTGCAAAGGATGCCATATCCTGTCATAATATAAACATACCCATTGCAACCCGATGTCTCCAGCCCGAGTGGAAACCTTGGCATACAGGCAGACAGGTGCTTATGAAACTTCTGCTTATTTATTTTTCTGGACCAGATGGGAATTCAAACCCTTCTTCTGAAAGCTGGCATCTCAATCTTTCCATTAGGTAACTGGGACTTTATGTGTCATGCTGAGAGCTCAAGGTATTAAGTTCTTAATCAAAAAAGATATTTTCTCTTTGAGGAAGAGTCTTACATAATAGCCATGGCAGCAGAACCTGCTGATCTCAGCTGCAGCTACAATACACATTCACCTGCAGCCTTCACAGAAATACTTCTGACACTGAGGGAAAGGTTGATAAAAGCTGTGGCTGTCACAAAGGGAAGCATCATAGAAAGAGGAATGTTTTTCTACAGCTGAAACCTTTCTAGAGATATTAAAGGTGTTTTGGTTTCAGGGGTAGTTGTTGCTGTTACAGTGGGGCTTTTTGGTAGTTCTATTGTTTTTGTTTGGGTTTTTTTTGTTTGTTTTTTTTTTCTGTAATGAATAGGTTATAGCAATAAAAAAGAGAATTGAAAATAATCTTAAAATTAGGCTGCAGTGTTATCTCTCCTACTTATTTGCTAGCACCATAGAGCCATAGTTTTTCTTCTTTCAGGTAAAGCCAGTTTGGGGTAATTAAAATATTGACATCCATTTTCTGACAAAAATGAAAATTTCAGTGCTTTTATAAGATAACTCAAAAAAATACCTTTTGTCAGCATTTTTTTTCCAGTTAACTTTTTGTAGTATTAATAATGTGAGTTAATGTGAAGATTTTTAATTTAGTTCTCTACTACAGAAGGGCTGACTATGGCATTACCAATCAGAAATAAATGCTGAATGACAGCTCAATACATCCATATGCATTTCCTTCTCTTGTTAACTCCAGTAGATGTGACCTATCAAAGGATATTGCTTTGTATTTCATTAACTCAGAAATATGGGGAAACACATAACAGACAAGCATTTCTAAGCAGAGGATTTTTGCTATAAAAATGTTTTCTGTATCTTTGGTAACTTTTGTGGCAAAAGACATTTCTTACACTTATGCTTAATTTCAAATGTTCAAACCACACTGCTAATTTTAACAATAAATTTTAAAGCATCAACATCTTTTGCCAATGTTAAATAATGCTAGAAAAATAAATTTTAACTCCCATTAAGCATTTTAAGCTCTAGTATTTTTTAGCTCTGAGAGCACTAGCACACAGTCATTGCCATCATGCCTAATTAAAGCCATGTTCTTTGAGTTCTTTTCAGTTTAAAAATATGAGGTTTTATGGTGATTGTTCCTTTAAAATCTTGGTGATTTTATCAGGAAAAAAAAATAAAAAAGAGCCAGGAAAGGACGGTGTCTGTCACAAACAAAAGAACACATTTAAGCAACAGGTGAATGCTCAAATAATCAAGTGGTTCAAGATATGAATTACCACTGTGATAATTAACATGATTACAACCAAGTGAGGAATAAAGCTGTGGCCACTCTGTAAATATTCTAAGATAGACCAAACTGAATGGTAATTGTACCAACTGCTGGTCTTCAATACTGCTTCTCAATTGCTGGAAACTCACCACAGTTTCTGTGCGTTTGTTTTTGAAAGGACCTGAGTATACATAGAAGGTACTAAAAATCCATTACTCCAGTCCTATGAATTTTGACGAAATTTGGAACACTTTACACCTTGGAAAAGCATAATGTAGTGGACAAGTAAAGCCTCTGGTTTTTAGAAGTGCTCTTTAGAGAGACGGTAAATTTGGTAAATTTGCAAGTCTCTTTTTTCAGTTACCAACTACTAACCTAGAGAAACTCAGTACTGTACTTCAATTTCCATAAACTGTAAGTGATTGTGAAATAAGTTTCCCAGCAATACCACTTAGACCGTTGCTTCTTAGCTTATCTGTGCAAGTTTTCAGGAGAGCTGACTTGTTGTCTTTTAACTATATATTCTACATCAGCATTGCCCGGGCCAGCTCAGCCCATGGGTTTTGCTGTCTGACTCTGACTAGAATTACTACTTTCTTTACTAATTCATGCCAAGAAAACTTCTGAATTAATTACTCTCAGGTCAGTGTCAAAGGTGCCATATAATATAAACACTAGTTTAAAGTTATCACTATTATACTTAATTTATTGAGATAAATAAGGAATCCCATGACACAAATAGTATTTTTCACTACAGAGAGAAGGCAACAGTCAGCATTATGGGTTCAGAAGTAATTACTGACATAAATCAATAGATGCTGGAAATATTGATTATACATTCACTGTTAATTCTCTGGCACTGCATCTCCAGGATATGACCATCACATCTTTCACTTAAGTCTTTTTAAAAAGCCTAGAAATAAATACAGAATTTCAGGCTCTGGCAAAGATTAAATACTCAGTTAATGAATCATAAGAGAAAATCTTTGTATGCCACTGCATCATAAGACTTTGAATGTTCCATGGAGTAATTTTTTGCTTCCTTCTCAATTACTGTAAGATGCTAATATGGGTTAAAGGGAACTTTACAAGACAATGAGAGAAATATGATAACTGTCATAGAGTTTCCTAGTTGCATTTTTCCCTGTTCTGGTGAATGAAAGTTAAATGTCATCTCTACATTTAACTCTTTGACTGAATTGGGCAGGAGGAATATGTTCAAAGATTAGCATTTTATAGCTATATGAGAGGAGAGGTTTTCAGCCTCAGTTCCTAGCACTGGGCAGTATATTTGCAGAAAGGTTAAGTGGAGTTACAGGGAGAAAGGACTTAAAATTAAGGGATAACAGTACAGTAGTTAATAAGCAATTAAGTTTTGGGATTTTTTTTTTGTGAATGAGGGTATGTGCACATATGTTTATGTCAAGGAAAATTTTCCCAGATGAGAAAGACAGAAATTAAACTGAACAAACAATAATACAAAGAACCAGAGAGACACACAGACATTAGGGAAGAGTAAAAAGAAATCAAAGCTAACTGGTCATGCTGGCATGAGAAAAACTGAGTATATAAATAAATTTAGTTTAAGAATTAAAATAAAACTACCAGTTTGCATAAGCTGGGGAGGTAAACAATGTAGTTAGTTTTCAAATGGAACTTGATGAATTTATAGCCAATAATCCATCAGGCTGTAGCTGTAATCACTGGAAAGAGAAATCAGTTCTTCCCTGCTAAAGCACATCCCCTGGGGAGCTTGCCCTCCCCAAGCACATTGGTCTCCAAGAACTGCATCATGAAAATAGTTAGGTCTTCTGTTTAGGATCTGTGTAAGTGTGCTGGTGCAGGAATACCCCAGTGTCCTTCCTCTCTGATTTTCACAAGGCTTTAAACAGTGTCCACCCCAGATAGAGAGAAGTTGGTCTTGTCACCATTAAAAGAAAAACTATAATCACAGCCATAGTAAGATGATGAACAGTAAAAGTCACCTCCCTGATATAAAAGTCACTCAAATCTGTGTGCAGCATAACAAAAATTAAACTGACTTTTTAAACTGAAAATGGGACCTTATAGTATTTGTCTGAATTGATATCATGAATGTGCCATGCAATGCATAGAGTGGCATGCCTTGGTTGAAAACTGATTTTCAGGCTGCCTATTATATTTATTTTAACAGATCTATTTTGTTAATTTTAAAGACCTGGATATTCATCTCTGCCCCAAAATGTATCTCTTCTTTGGCTCTATTGTATCTGCATTAAAAGTAACAAAATTAAACTATAAATTATCTCTTTTTGATTCTAATGATTCTTTCTTATATCTGGGAAAATATGACTTTAAATACCTTTTTGTTTGTGCATTAGAATAAATTGCATTTTAAGAATAGACCAAGACTGACTGATGCAACCAGTTAATTTTAAAATGCAGCTCATTTTTATATCCATTTCATTTGAGTTAATTTTAAAATGCAGTTCATTTTTAAATCCAGTTCATTTGAGTTAATTTTAAAATGCAGTTCGTTTTTAAATCCAGTTCATTGAGCTGGCAGCCTGATATGCTGTCTTTCTTGTATCACATATTTGCTCCTCACACTGAATATGGCAGGCCATCCTTTCTAACTAGATGATTTAAATAGATGGCATCTGTACCGTGTAGAATTTACCCCTGGCCAAATGCCCTTACACCTGCTTTTGGCAATGTCATCAACTACAGTGACAGTCAGGTTTGTCCTGAAAGGGATGGCAGGAATCTCACTGTGTTGAGGAAACTGTGGTCCTTCCAAACACTGTGTTGAGGAAACTGTGGTCCTTCCAAACGCAGCTGTGGTCTTTCTAAGGCATCTAGTACTGGATGGAATAAGGACAACTTGAGACATGAATTGTTTTTTACACATGCACCAACCCTCCAAACACCAGCTTTCCCACTGGTTGCTGACCAGAATTAACCAGAACAGCAGTTAGGCAGCTATTTATAACAGGTTACTGCTGCATGAGGCAGCCTGTTACAGGTGCCAAATACATGAACAGGATTTATGGCCTCTCAGGTAGTATCTCTCCACAAAACACTACACAGTGCTTTGAATCCAGTCTTTTCAACTTTTTTAACCAAAGCTGAAGCAAACCTCTAAACCAAGGTAAAAGATGCCCCACATGCAAACACACTCATGTTTTACTTCATGACAGAACCCCTGTAAAAGAGGCAGCATCTGCATAATCAGCAGGCAGGTTCCCAAAGTCCCAAGCCTTTGCTGTTGCAACAGATGGGACTGTGAATGACAGGGAAACAGAACCCTACTGAGGAATCCCTCCTCCCAAAAGCCTTATTTAAACAGGCACTTTTGAAACTTTTCAAATTAAAAAGCACAACACAGAAGTTATTTTTAATTCTTACTTTCCTGTCATGGTTTGACGCTGGCACAATGCCAGCGCCCCATGAAAATACAACTTACCAATCAAATGCTGTGAAATGTGATCAAGAACAGAGCAAAGCAGGCCAAACTTAATAACAAAAGAAAAAGCTTTATTACACTACTACTACTACTACTATAAAAGGAAAAGAAAGGAAAGGAAAAAAAACACACAAAATTCGAAATGAAAACCTTCCAAAACATTTCTCCTCCCTCCACCCAACTCCACCAAACCCCAGCGAGACCCATTTGGATCCTTAATCAAGTTTTCACCCTTCAATATAATCAATACTGAGTCCATCGGGGAAGAGAGGAGTCCCCCTTGCACCATAGACCCCCAGGAAACACAACTGCCACCTTTGTGTTTCCAATGTCACACGTGGCACCGTCCAGACCGGCCAATGTGACACTCTTCTCTCCATGTCCCAGTGCTCTCACCACCGGGCATGGACAGAGACTGCTTATAGGGCCCCTTTAAGGATGCTTTGCCAAGGACCACCAGGAACAACAGTCCAGTATCACAATTTGGGACTAGAGTCCCCCCCATTTTCCCCTGGGGCCGAGGGTCCAAAAGACAGAGATCGCCTTCTCTTCTTCCTGAAGATGGAGGGCATCCTCACACCCTCCTCAGCTCTCTCTCTGTCCACTCCAAACTGGTAGTTGCTGCAGAAGGTCTCTTGGCTCAACCAATGCATCCCCCTAAAATGCAGTCCCTCTTGAAAGAAAGAGTGGTTCAGTCTATGGTAAACAAGCAGAGTCCAGCCAAAGGCCACTCTATCATCTGCCCCCAACCTTCTTCTCTGAACATCTGAGGTTTCAAGCTGTCTCTCTTTTCTTCAAATTCAGGAGGAGCAATATTTCATAAAGCCTTCATAACACAGGAAAGGGTTAAAATTCCCGGACTCCCCGGACGGCTGCAATCTCAGCCCAGGACTCTTTCTCTAGTCTCCCACGCTGGGCATTTCCCCCCCCCCTTCTCCTTCTCCTCCGCCGGCAAACTTCTAGGTGTCTGCTGGCTCTCTATCTCTTTTCCCTCTGGCTTGGGGGGGGGGGGGGGAACAAAAACATCCCAGATGTTCTCCACCCTTCCATCTGCAGGAGCTGACCCAGCCGGTTCCGATCCTTTACCTCCTGGCCTACCTCTGCAGGCCGCATGGCTCCCCTCCCCCACCCAGCCCGGGCTGGGCAGGGGAGAGGTCCGTCCCATGCGGTGACCGGAACCAAAGAAGGACGAGTCCTCCTGGGAATTCCGCTTTTAACCCCTCTGTGTTCTCAGAGGCGTGTCCACCTTCAATTGGTCACCCCAAGTGTCAGTATCTAAACCTGACCCCTGACTGGTGAACCTCTTCCTTCTAAAAAAAATTCTCTTCCCGTGTCAAACCATGACATTTCCAGATAAAATTTGGTATTCCTACCATACCGCCTGCCAAACAGTACTTTCTTTTGCCTTTGTCTTCTAAAATGCATAATTTGCTTAGTATTTATACTGCATTATTAAATTCCAGTTGGTCATTAAATTACACCTTTGGAAACAGTGAAATTATCGATATGGATTGTTGAAAAAAAAAAAAAGGTGAATCCTTTTTTTTTCTCACAAATTTGAGTGTAAAATAAGAATGTCTATCAAACTGTTATGATTGTTATAAGGTGCCTACACAACCACAGCAGTGTTATGATTGGTTCCACAGAATCTCTTCTACTTTCACACTGCTGCTCATTTCTGAATTGCTCCAACAGAAGACTATTTCAGAGAAAGAATGGATTCCTAGGCAGCAGATTCAATCAGGCTCCAGAGTGTTTTGAATTCTTGTGATAGTAAATACAGTTGATGCTGGGAACTGAAAAATCGTTGACATTCTATTTGTCTCCTAGATGCACTGTGAACTGACTCAGCTGTTGTAGTCACAAAACAATACAGCATTCTGATGTAATTTACCCTGCTCTCAGAATCACATTTCTCTACCTCCCTCTAGAAAATCTCACCTAAATCTGTTTGTGGATTTTCTTCCTTCTTGACATGGGAGAAACATCTTTTTCTCACTAGTCCCAATCTCACTTCATTTTGCTTGGAATAGGACCCAGAGACTTTGCTTTAATGAGGAAGTCTAGCCCAATTTCTATTTAGACATAATTCACGGACTATACGCCGACCTTGTTAACTACCCTATTAATCTATATGCATCAATCTCAATGGATGAAACAAGTACTGACACTAATAACTTTGCTTCCAGTTTCCAAATGGGACTGAAGGGAAGTAGAGTAAGTGCAGCTGAAGTTTCCTATGGACTGTGAGCTTTTTCTTGTTCTCATCCCCTGAAAGTATTGTACAGTGCTTCTGACAGATTCTGAATATGCTACACTGATGTTATTTAACATCTGGTGCTTGTTTCTGTAGAACTTGACATTGCAGAGGCTTCTTGAAAGCAGCAAGGATGCTGCTCTGAGATACAAGGTAACACCTTCTAGAACATTATCTAATAATCCAACCTAGAAAGATTCATGTTGGTTCTTACACACTTTGCATTAAGGCAAATTTCTATATTAATAAACTATGAAGAGGGGGAAGACTGAGTTCCCACCTGCTGTATCCTCAGTGCTACCATTAACAGTTATTTATTTGTTTATTTTAACACTGGCAATATGAACTTACTTCTAGCTTCCAATTATATCATATATACAATGTAATATGTACATTACATGTGTAATATTGTATCCTATCTAGACTTGCATATATCCAACAAATACTGGTCAATTCCTATCCTTGGTTGTCTTCCATATATTATGCCTACTATTACAGCTTTACAAAGCTCAAATGCTGCTTATAACAGTAATTGCTATTTTTTTTCTAGTTACAGATCAACCACTATCAAAGTCTAACTGCTTTTCTAAACCATCTGAGTGAAACCTTATTAAACAAGGAACATAAGTTTTGGGGGAAAATTTGCTTTTGCTAATAAAAACATGGGTATTAGACTGTCTCATTTAGCAGAATTTGGACATTATCTGCTTCTCTCTGCAAATTACATTTGAACTTTGCCAAAAAAGCAGAAGTACACAGTTTAATGTGATAATATAGGACCTGGTGTGAGGTAACACAGTAAAAAAAAAATCATAACCAGGTCATAAATGTTAAAATGCAAAAGGAAGGAAATGCCTGTTATTCATCTTGCAGGCAGTATTCAGACATTCATGAAATTGAAAGTTAATGTACCAGGGACTTTCATTATCTGACCCATTCTATACTATCCATTAGAATCCCATAGTACTGGAGACAGAGGACCAATATGTCACTAATACAAGACGGAAAAGGTCACAAAAACTAATCATCAATAAGACATTACTTCTCTATTAAATTTCACAACACTCAGCAGAAAACACATTTGCTGAAACCAGAATGTTTTATTATGTAATGTAGCTAAATTGAGAAAAATATATGTTTACGAAGGCAAGGGCATAGTGATTAGTTGTCGAGTGAAAGTAATGACTTTTTCCCCTCCATCTCCTCATTAAAGAAATTTTGTTTGTTTAAAGGAAAAGAAAGGTATTGCATGGGTTTATTTTTGCTTTTTAAGGCTATTTCTTACAATAGAAATATATTACTCCTTTGGCTTTAGTGAAGGTTTCCTTTCACACTACTGAAAATATAATATTTATTAGTATGTAGTAAAGACAAAACAAATTTGCTTTCCATTTCCTCTAGTGAAATATTCTATTTATTTAGAATAGCTTTCAGTAAAAACAGTATCACTACTACTGCAACATCATTCTCCTGTAGAAAGATGATGTACTGATTCCCTTGAGCTTTCTCCATCCCATTTCTCGCCTAACGTTGTTGCCCAAGCCACTCCATGTACATTGCTCTTACTACACAGCTGAGAAAAATGCATAGCATGAACTGTTATGTGAAAATAAATTACTATGAAGCAACTTATGGAAAGACTCAACTTTACCATTTGCCATTACAGAAAATATGTGAGAATTCATGATATTTATTTTAAGTGTTGGAACTAGTTTTTTCATGAGGCAAAGTTTGCTGTCAATGATCTTGGGACTCACTCAGATGACAACCTCATTCCTCATGCTCCTCTATCCAACTATGGGTAAAACAGACTTGTCACAGTAGACTTATCCAAGTAAATGAAAAGCAGGACAGGTGATTATGTGCAGATGGACATTGGACCAGAGGATTTCATTCACCAGTCTTTGACTTGTGGGAAATGCCACAGGAAAAATGGTTAAAGCTGTCCAAGTTTTACCGTGATACATTGGTTCAGTGGTTCTAGGTATTTTCAGTATCACCAATAAACATCTGGAGACTAGGGTAAAACTTTAACTATTTAAATGCAAACAAGCGCACCCAGGTCTTTCAGAAAAACAATATTTTAAAATTGTTTTAAATGGTACAAAACCAATGTGTAGACTGGATAGAATATACTAAAGGTGCTTGTAAAGAAGAGACAAAAATGAAAGTATGATGAAATTAAGGCAATCACAGGAAGGAAATTGTGTGGAAATATTGTGTCTCTATTCCAGCACCTGAAGTACCTGGAATAGAGACACAATAGATCAGTACCATCTCATTGCCTGCGCCTGCTACCCTTTTTGGTTAGGAAGGTTGGAATTTCAAGTTAACTGTGCAAACCAAGAGAGTGACCGAAGAAAAGCCTGACACAATTTCAAGCCAGTTGGAGTCCTAGGATACAAATGTCTCTCTCTTCTTCCCAGCATCTATAAAGACACCAAGTATTTGCAGTCTTTAATTGAAGATTTGCTGGTTTGAGTTTGTTTTCTTTTTAATCGGAGGAATTACTAGGAAAAGATAACTGCAGTTAAAGAAATTCAAAATTGCAGAATGACAAAAATGTAAAAAAATGGCTGGAAGACAAACTATTGCCTGGCCTTCAACTCAGCAGCTCTTGGTATAATGGCTTAAACTCCTTGCCATTGTATCAGAGGGAAAGCCTCTCTCCTTTTCATCAGCTCTCGGCCTGGGCTTCCCAATGCCCATCAGCTTCCACCTTTACCCAAGTCACGTTGGCTGGGACACAGGTGAATGTCCCTACTGGCTGACCAGCTGTACTCTTCAATGAGTGGCAGAAGTGAAAGCTTGGTTGTTCCTGGGAAAAAGAAACCTTCTCCTGAGTGCCCTCCAAAAGGCTAAACTGAAGGAATGGTGACCAGGTCTAAAGGACATCCATCATTCTTCTCTCCTGTCTTTCTCTAATGATTTAAGATTTGATATTTACCCAGTAAGTAGGAAAAAACATCTGAAAACCTCTACTGCTCATCAAAGAACACCAAATCCAATTACAATATTTATCATAAGGCACATGGAAAGCATCTGCATTTACTTTACTCCTACTGTTTAAGGAGGAGACACAAGAAAAAATTTTAGACATTTTTTTTACTCTTGCTTTGGTAAACATGTTGCAATGGACTGTGACACAATTTTTATTTAGAAAGTGGTCTTTTTAATGGTGCAGAATCAATAGCAATGCAGACAAGGTTAGCAGTTAATGGCTAACCTCTGTCCAAAATAGCAGGCCCCTGAGGCACATGGAATTTATGCAGAATCAAAGTTATTAGTGTTGAAAAAAAATGCAATTCCCTGAATCCTTGCTACTTGACGTTGCCTCCTACCCAGTGTGCTCACTGTATTTGAGATAACAAAGACAACTCAACAGTCCTTTTCCATCCTAATCTCCTGATCTTTTTTCTTTTTTTTTTTAACATCAGCATAGTGTTATATAACTGAAAGCCAAAACCAGAAAGAAACTAGGATGGGATTTTGTTAAAATTACCTTGCAAAAGAAAAGAAACATTTAATTTTACTTTTTTTTTACATTATTGAAATTTGTTGACTTTAAATATCTGGATAAAATGGTAGCTGCCTCTCTGTACTTACTAACCTTTAATAAGGGCTGTATCAAACTGGAGCATTGGATACCATGACAGCTCCTACTAAAAGAACCAGTTTGAAGTTTTCAACTCTCCTTTGAAATAAGTATGTTTTTCAACAAGACATCTTCTGCCTACAGGAGTGCTAATATGAAGTAACCCCAACACATACAGACAGAAAACACTCAACTGCAATTCAAAGATTTTAAATTTAGCAATATGATTACATGTAGTCAGTCTGCACTCCAGATATACTCACAAAACCAAGAGAATATTTCCAAGCACCGCAATTCTAAAATAATTACTTCTATTTTAGCAGATTACAATGCACCCACCCCATATGTCTTTACATAAAGAGATCAGTATCATGGTACCAAGGATTAGAACACGAAATCTATATTTTCCAAAAGAAAATGACAGCTAAGAAAACTCAGCCAACTACATTTCAATAATAGGGCAGGCCATATTGTTGTTTTACTAGGAAACAAAATACATGACAAGTAGAGCTTTGGTTTAGACTTAATGTGACTGCACAAAAATAGCTAACTTTCACCAAAACCTAAAAAAATCTCAAACCAAAAAAACCTCTTAAAGTGTCACTACACAACATGCAAAATACAGCACTATACAATACTTCAGCTTGAACAGGCCATGAAACACATTCAACAAAGTCTTTCAAGGTACCTATTTCTTTATTTGACATGCTTCCATGTATTACTGTCACCATTTACTACTATTTACTCTAATTAGAGCCAACTGCCAAAATTCATTAGAGAAGAATCTGGTACAATGAAGAATAATAAATTCTGTTCATTCATATGTTTTTAAATTATTCTACTCCTATAGAGCAAAAATGGTTTTCTACCTTTGCTTCTAGCTAAGAGACTTCAAAAACAGTCACAACAATTCTTTCAAAATCTTGTGTCAGTCATAGCTGAGTTCACAGGATGTACTGCTAGAGCTTCATGTTACAGAGCTTCACAGGACACCCACAGTATGATTGAGTGCTGTATTACCGGAGTCTACACATCTTACTGCAAGAGACACTGTAATTTTTGGCCAGGAGGGGTGACTGACACCCCCCCAGCCAAACCCTGTCCCAGATATCAGCGAAGAAATATGGAAAGTTCCAAAATTTGAGCTGTGCTTAATTACCTGGTTGAAGGTTTTGGAAGGAGAAGGGTAGAATGAAGTCTCAGTCTAGTGGCTAGATAATGTGCCCAGGAAGTTAAGAGTCCTAGATTTAATTCTCTCTCCATCTAGAGTGATTTCAAGGTGATCAAATTAACAGCAGGTTTAGGGGATATTTTCTAACTAACTTTTCAAAGGAATGCTACCATGAGAGTACTGAAAAGTTTATGATTAGGTTTGCCAAGCTACGAGGTATATATATCCATATTCATCCCAACCAGCGATTAACTGCTGAAAACACAAACACACACACACGTATGTCATCACTCCCTCATTTTGCATAAATGAGGACTAGAAACAAAAATCAGCATAGTCACCATAAAGTGCATTGATGGAAAAATCTTCCATCAAATTGTAGTGTAAGTCTAAACAATTACCGCATTAAAATCTTTATTACATCATATTCTTTTAAATTACTATTATGAAAGTGAAATACTTAACAAGTATTTATCAATGAAAATCCTTATTTTCCCATGCCAAACTGAAATCCCACTTTTTTATTTTATTCTTTCTTGTTTAAATACAAAAGAATACACATCTTCCTCTTTTTAATGAATATCATCTTCAGGTAAATATTATATCATTCCTGCCCTTTTTGGAAGGACAAAATGAAAAGAAAATTCTCAGTCCTGTAGGACATCTAATCCATTTTGAAGCTGATTAGAATTGTTAGATTTCACTGAAGGATACAAAATCCAACTTATAATGGAAACTTCTACTTTAATTATGGAACAAATACTGATTCCACAAGAGAAGGTTCATTAAAAGACTATTACTTAGGTTACCATGGGTCTCAATGATATCCAAAGTGATACTACTTGAATTTTCTCATCAAAATTCCACATGGATTAAATGGAAATATTACAAAATTTTTCAAGGACGTTATAGGAGACAATAAGCAAAGTCAGGAAATTAATTTTCTGCTTTAAATTGGACCCTTCAGATTAGATTCTGAAGGAAATGTTAAACTCCCTAGTTGAGGCTGCAGCCCAGAGCATTTGTAGTACCCTCTCTACATGCTCCCTTTTCCTTAGGTACAGGGTTTCCCCGTGCCAGTTCCCCACCTATGACAGGACAAAAATAACACCTAGTACTTCAAAGGATAAGGAAACTTGTGTTGGCCGAGGGGAAAAAAGGACAGGAATTTGGCTTATCACCAGGTTCTCTCTGCCTCCATTGCTGTAAAACTTCACAGCTCATAGGGCACAGATGGAGCTATGAAAACTCAACGGAGAATTCCCTGCATGCCAAACTGAAGAGTTGGTATCACCTCCTTATTCAACTTCATCATTGTCTTCTAACGCCACGACACTAAACAAAACATCAAAATATCATTTTCCTGAAAGTCATGAAAAAAAGAAAAAAAAAAGCCTTGCTATCCTTTCACATGACCTGTCTTCCGTCAGTGGGCTATACTCCAAAAGCAACAAATGTGGGTAGGAGGACAGAATACATATTAAAAAAAAAAAAAAAACGAAACCAAAAATCCCCCTCAAACCAGCAATACAGGTGCTGCTAGAGATACTAGAAAGAAGCAAGGCAGCAGTTATAGTCTTACAGTCTACAAGATCAGAACAAGGTTTATACTAACCTTTGTGCCTCATCCTTCTTTCTGGGCACAAAAATGCCGCATTAAATAGTTTCTGAACTGCTGAGAAGAGGGGGCAGCAGCCTTAAGTAAAGAGATATAAATGGTGCCTGAAGGCCTGCTACATATCCAGGGTGCAGTTTTGTGTAGCAGCAAAGAAGACCTGAGGAAGGAGTGGAGGCCAGCATTAATTAATTTGATTTGGCCAAGATACTAGAATAAAGTGACTTCATTTGGCTGGGCACAATTCAATTAGAAAAGGGCTCAACTGATGATTTTGAAGACAGAAATTATTTATTTCAGAGAAGTAAAGATACATAGATGGAAATAAACCAAAGAGGAAATGGAGGTACACAGAGCATTTCTCATCCCTTTTAATATAAATTGACTTCATGCTTTAAATTTTGGCTTCTGGCAGATTCTCCCCTAGGAAGAATCCTTAGCAAATAGCAGCTGTAAATATTTGGCTTGCTTAAACTCTTGGAAAAACACATTTCTAAGAAACACAGCTAAGTAAACAGACGTTCCAATTTGGATTCAGTCTGAAACTGAGCACCAAATGGTACAATAATGATCAGATTGTGCACAGTCACCTAACCTATGTGTGGCAATAAATGCATGTTAAGAAGTATCTGAATAATTTAAAATGCCTCTTTGAGCCCCTACTGAAAATATGGCTTTCTATTTTATTGAATTGTTAATTACTCCAAGTAGAAGATTTAATGCCAAATAAAGTCATGTGTGCATGAATTTTTCACATCTAAAGCATTTAATTGTGTGACACCTATGTTACAAATCAGAATAAAGTAATGCGTTCTGAATTAAATACTCCAAATGCCAATAGGTTGGATGGAAATAATTTCCTCTTCCCTCTTTTTGCTTCTACATGACAAAGACAAAAATTAGCATTAATCATACACTGGCAAACAGCTCAGCATATCTGGTTTGAGCAAACTCATCTCAAGTCGATGTAAATCCAAGTGCACTGGGAACAAGAAAGACTCTGCAGTCTTCTGGGCAAGTGAGCATGAGGGTTGCTGGCACCCTCCTCTGCCACGGCACAGCGTTTAAGGTGGCAGGCATTTAAGGTATTAACTCCCTAGGGTGTGACTCAGTTTCTTTCTCACTTTCATAATCTGTGTTTTCTCCAGCTTCTGTATGAGAATAGCTGCTCCTTACCTGAGAAGACTTTTTATGGAAGAAGCTTCCACAGTGCGTTCAGACAGAATTTTCAGTTTAGGGTTAGTGCCAGAAAAAAAGCTAACATTGGTTCTAAATATACCTTCCTTCACCTTAAACTTGAAGAGTCTGATCCTTACATTCCTGAATACTAATTCGTTTAACCCAAACAAGTCAATCTCTATTTGTAGTCTGAGCTAATTTGTCAGAAATGCACCCACAAAATGCTTTTATTTGTCTTAATTCTGTTAGCTCATCTCATTTTCTCCACTATCCCCTGGCCGAGGAAGAAGATCTAATTAAAAGCCCTTTTAAAATAGCACGTTGGTATTGGCTGAAACCTTCGTTTGTACCCTTGCCAGCAGAGAATGATCGACATTAACAATAACCCAGACTGTAGCTGCTCCCAATAGTTAAAGCAAAGTAATGGCTGATGCAAAGCCAGGACCAGCGTTTTAAACCAGGCAGGGAAACAAAATGGGCCCACAAAACTGGCAGCAATAAGAATCCTTTCACTGATGGATAGGAATAAATATAGAGGCTGATAGCACAGTAATAAAACAATGATGATAACCCAAAATTATTTATTACAAGGCAAGAATGCTGCTGCTTGCTCAGGCTCTGCTGTAAATGGAAGCTGACATCAATGGATGACTCTCAGTGAGAAAACATGGACCATTTTAATTTGGGAAGTGTCATCTCATTTTTTAAGGTGAAAGCCATTATCAGAGGTGACAATGATCTATAGTGAATGAAAAGAAACAATAAACCCCCATACTTAACCCTTCAGTCTTGTACATTTACTACAGATAGCAACTTCACAAACACCAAAACATCTTAGGAAGTTGAAAACCATCAATGACATCATCTTGGAAATCAAAAGTCTTATTTGGTTTATTAAAGAAGAGCTAGAAGTCACACTGATACAGAATGTTCTTTGAAGACAATGCAATCAGCCCAAATTATTTAGACAATGACTACCACTGAATAGCAGGACACTCCATTGGAAAAAAAATGAAAAAGCACAGCATAAAAACATGAAATAAAGTAAAATTCTGATGGATGGTGTTCAATAACTCCTAGAGAGTCCAGTCAGCAAAGGAAACATTTCTTCTTACTGTTTCCTGCCTTAACATAGCTAAACCTGTATTGACAAATTTAAGAGAGATAATGTGCAAAAGAAGCCTTATGGCACATCCCATGTAAGTTCTATGGCCTCCGGTAAAATGTTACCATAGAAACACCTTTGCCACGAGGAAGGTGCACTTTTGTAAAGGGCCTGGGGGTAAACTTTGAGATTCCCATGGCAACTAAAGTCTGTAGTACAAGGTGTCAGTGTCTTTTGGAGCAACATGCAAGAGAAAGAAGGAAAAAAACTCCACCCAATATTTTCTTCAGTGGAACTAGCAGTCATTGCTGGAAATTATTCAAGGTAATCATCTACCTGATGGTGGAATAGCCACAAGAGAGTATTTTGAGTTTAAAACTGTGTGAGTGACGTACTAAAGCCACAAAAAAACCAAAGGAGAAAAGTAGCTTTAATTAAAATGGCAGTGCATAATGTCATACATTCTCACTGAGTAAAGTCTATAGGGTATTTATGGTTTTTAAACTTAGGAGAGGGACTCAAAATTATCAGATATACTTAATACAAAGAGAACTGCAGCAAAAAAGAACAAAATCAGTTCATTTTGCTCATCAGATTTTATACCACCTAAGTCAATGAATTCCTTTATTTCTGTCACACATTCAATCACCACCATTTGCTGGGAACAGCTCTTACCAAGAGAAGACACTCTGTAGCAAAGGTCAAGAGGGCAAGTATGCTTAAGAAGGGCTACACATTTATCATACTTCAGCAACTTTCCTATCAGCTAATACAAAGTAGCCTGTGAAAAGCCTAACAAACAGAAAACCTTTATTCAAAGCAGATTATTAGACAGTACCAGTGTACAAAGGTATACCTCAGCTGTGTTTGGACAACTTGTCCTTTCTGAAGAACAATAAGGGTTAGTAAAAATTTTGTATATTTTCTAATGCTGACTGAGGAACATATTAATACTGGTTGTCTCTAAGATAATTCCCTCAGTTTCTTGTCCTGAAACCTAGGTATGAATATCTACGAGAGTGATAGAAAAGTGCTTGTTGATACTGAATTGGTATGTACTAAAACTCTCACAGTAACTGAATTATTACCTCTCTGTGAAATGTCTTGGGACTCTTATTCTCATTCTTGTGAATCCTATTGGACCTAGTAAAATCACTAACCTTTTTTGTTCAGATGGAGGCCCTTGTAATAATTAGATGCCTGTTTTCTGAGGTCTTTGAAATGGTCTTTAATGAGAACTTAGAAAATTACCAGCATTATATCTGGTAACTGTCAAAGTAATTATAGTTCCTTGAGGTCAAATACTTGGAAATTCTCAGAAAAAGAACAGTGGGAATTTTTTCTTTATCTGAAATAAAACTAGGAATATTTCTTTTAGAGTAGCCAAACCTGGGCTGAGAATTAAAAATTAAAAAAAAATTTGAAAGGTGTCTTTATGACTGTCACTGAATGATTCTGTCACTGTCACATCATTATCAACATGCTTATGCATTTTCTGTCACAATCCAAACACTCACTGGAGCTAGGGACAAAAAAAACCCCAAGTGGACAGAAAGGTATTGCCTTGAATCATCAGTACTATGGCAAAATTCAACTCAGAGAAACGAACACAGAAGGGCAGATTTCCTTTAAGTATGATATGAAACTCCAGGACATAAGTATTGTTTTTTTTTCAAACCAGGGAGACTCATATTCTCTGAAGAAAAGGTTTTTCTCATCATCTGGGAAGAGGCAATAACATGCAAATTCTCCTTTCGTTACAAAGAAACTTAAACACAATATTTAACTGGCTGACACCTGTTTGTTCTTAACAAACATAGTGTCCTTGATAACTTGCAATCTTAGCCCTTATTTACAGTGATTTCAATATAATTTTTATCCTTTTTGAAGATACACACGTTCATGGCATTTCAGAAAGAAATTCCATCAACATTTTAAATAGTTGATACTACTCAGTACAAGAACTAGAAATACCTTATGATATGTCTTTTGCTGTTGCGTGTTTTGCACAACAAAATCTCATCAGTTTTTCATAAACATCCTATGAATGCTTAATGCACTTAAGTCTATTTTATTCTAAATGCTGAGGGCTCAGAATATAGCAGACATTATTATTTGGTCCTGATACACGTCTTTGTCTCTTGTACTATTAAAATCCATCTTTTTTTATTCATTTCAGCTCTTCATATTACCCAGTTCACCCTACTTGCTATTCAACTCCTACTCTGCATTGAGATTGACTCCATCTCTGTTTTATCAGCAAATTTCATTCGTGAGTCAAGGTCATTAAGGAGAATATTAAATAAGATTGTTCACTTGATGAACTCCTCTAATATCCTTTTCCCCTGAAATACTTCCACTTTCAAGATAACTCATCATTCTGGGAAGATAAGGAGGATACATGTAATAGACAATGGGTCAGGAATGAACTCGGTTGCTTGAAGCCTCTTCCTGGAGCAGCAATAACCTGAAATCTGTTACTGTTATGAAGAGCATTACATATTAATGTCACTGTGGTACTGGTACTACCTGACCTGTGTCTCATTCTGTAGTCCCAGATGTGGCCAGGCCTTTTGTTGAGCCACTACATTTTGTTATGCCAATCCCATCCCAAGCTGGTCCTAGCATGGGGACTGTGCTGGGAGCATAGCTTGTGTACACCAGCAAAAAGGTCTTGTACCAGCAAAATGCTAGGTGTGGGATCACGGGCTGCTGGATGGACCTGGAGAGAAGCTAGGGGGTCACTGATGAGAGACAGAGTGCACTAAAGCTGCAGAAAAAGAGCTGGCAACAAAAATCTCCCATAGGAATGTCCTCATGTCTACAATAAAACCAAGACTGTCTAGAAGACAACAGTGTTAGAGAGGAAAGAGACCCCCAGATTTTTAAAACATAAGCTAAATATTTTCAGGGCATCACAGAATTTGCAGTATCATGATTCTTACTTTTTAGTACCAATACTATGAAATTTTCAGATACTACTATGCATGCGAGTACAATAAAATTCTGCAATTCTTAAAGCTTTGATGGAGTAGTTTTACAGCTGTGCAACAAAATATTACCCTCTTGTCCTTTGGTGCTGAAGGTCCACAACGATTTAGCCCATCCATTGGAGCTGGCAGACCAATGGGGAGAGAAATTAGAGACACTCAGCAATGTTGCTTAGATAACAGCCATTGCTAGGCTTAGTAAGACTGCAGGTGAAGCCAATCTGGCACAAAAAAGAGAAACTGGGAAGAAGGAAAGCAATTTTTAAAAAGCTAATTGAACTTTTTCAAGCATATTCCAGCCACTTTTGTGCCTGTTGGTCTATGCAGATTGGCAGTACAGGAAAAGCAGGTGTTGAGAGGAGAGGTCCCTGGGCAGCTGTGCAGGCTCACAGAGCGTGCTTGAGCTTTCTGGTCTGTAGCTGAACCGTGATGTAGAAAATGAAGGAGGGAAAAGAGGTGAAAGCAAAGGTAAAATGGGGAACTGAAATAGATTGATCGCATCTCCATGACCTTGGTTCAAGCACACTGCCTCATGATATATGGAACTGCAAACTGACTTTTGAAACATATTGGTCTATTTTACAAGGGTTTATTGTCAAAAATTGTGGTTTGGTTGCAAATAGGCTTACAAGTGCTCACAAAGAAATTTGATACAGCAAAGCAAATTCTTGCATTTCTGTTGCATCTCTGCTGTAGCACAGAAGCCCTGCACTGGCTTAAAGTGACTGTACAGATGCATCCCAAACACAGCCATGTTGGCAGCTTATCTACAGGAAACCGACTTACAAAACAGGCTGATGGGAAGCTTTTCCTCTGACTCAGGTTTTTGGTCAGTCTGAGGAATTTACAATTTTGAGTTAGAGTTAAGCTTTAAGAATTGTTATAAATTGGGTTTTAAAAGCCCTTACAAGTACCTCTAAGAAAGATAGCTATAAAATCCAGTTAAACACAATTTAATTTATTTGAACTCAGAGCCCAACAGTATAATGGAAAAGGAACTGTGCAGTCAATAGCCAAATGAATCAAGAATTTATCTGGGATTTTAACAGAACCTAGAAGAATTAAAAAGCCTCTGAAAATCCTTTTCTTAGAAAAAGAGGTAAGACCTAGGGCTTTAAAGAAAAGTCAGTTATCAACCAGTTTCCAAGAGTAGATGCTGCATGCAAAAGCAAGATATCAGAATTCAAGGTCAGGATTTTGACTAGATGAAATCTCTTTCACTAGCTATTTTCCTTGGATATTAATCAATGTGAGAAAGCAATACCAAAAGCATAGAAGTTATCCACGTGTGTTCCAAAATAAGTTTCTAATGACAGTATCAAGCACTGTATCAAAACAGACAGGGTACTTGATTATAAAATCCTTATGCAAGTTAAGGAGACAGTAGTTAAAGATTATATCAAAAGCCTGTTAGAAAGATATGCAACATTCTTAGTAATTTCATTGTTTTAAAAATATCACACTTCTATACTGATGCCCCTTTCTTTGGCCCTTCCTGGATTACATTACAGTACTAAAAAATAGATGAAACTGAAAAAAAAGTCTTTTGCTTCATTTCCAATGCAGTCTTGCACAAGTTTCTTAGAACTCTGAAATCGAAAAATATTGTGTGTATAAAAAGAAAAACCCTCATCCATCAAAAAAACAGCGTATTTATTTCACAGGAAGAAGGATGCAATAGGTGCTTTTTAATGAAGGATATGGGTTATTGACTGTCTTGAAGGAGGCTGCATCAGTTTACAAACCAGCACACAATTGCAGGAACCCTTTGCACTTGCCTCACCCTGCACTGAGAACCTGTAGGAGTTCAAGAAAGCAAAGTCACAACAGGCAAATCATATTTTAATCTCATAAAATAGAGGCAGAGAAAGAAAGATTGGAAACTACCTCCCTAATCAGCTTCTAAGACAGGGAAACTGAAAGGTTCTACTATAAAAATTATTATCAGTTCTGCAACATAGCATTGATGCAAAAAGACATAATATTCTCTCTGCATTACTCTTAAGTTCTTTCTGAAAGAGAATTAAGCATGATTTTATTAAGCAACATTTAAATTTCACATATGAGACTTATTTTAGAGCAAACTATTTGTCCACAATTCTTCAGGTGTTAAAAAGGAAATAATCTTGTCTGCTATTTTTAACATCTTCATAAGTAAAGTAACAAGTGCATGATTGACCTCTTTATGAGAAAAATCTAATGTGTAAATTAGTAAGACATCCTAAGGTTCAGTAACTAAAAGTGACATGAAATTCCCTTTTGCTTTTTAAGCTAATTATCTAATTGATGCATTTGCTTCATTAAGCTTTAGGCTTTATTTCTTTTTTCAAGTAGTAAAATGCTAGCTGACATGCATTTTAAAGAGATATCACTTTCAATGGCTTAAGATAAATTTTAAAGTAGTGTTTCTTAGAAACTTTCAGCAGACAAGGTTTCAATCACACTTTAGAACAATGGCACACTGAACATTTTATAGATTGCACAAATACTACTCAGAAGAACACCAGCTGCATTATCCACCTTGAGTATCGTGACACTCATTGTGCACAAAAGAAGTTCTTTTCCTATTGCAAGATGTACAGACTTTTAAAGTGCAGTTTTACAGAACTGAGAAATTAGGCCATTCAACTTAATATATATACACAAAAATTACCATGCATGTTGCTACAAAGGAGAAACATTAGTACCCAATAAATATAATTACTAAAGCCAGTAGAAGAAACTGAACGATGTGTGAAAAGCCTATTGTCTTGTAACAGGTGAAAAGTCTCTTCAAACAGAATTAATCATATCAGAATACAATGCATATTTCAATAGAATAAGGGTCACTTCTTTGAGCTATCATAGGGGATATTATTTCTTTTTCACAATACTGTTCTTTTTGTTGAACTATATTAATAATATTATTTAATGCAATCATTAAATATAATTAAATTACATAGTAGCACCACAGAGATTATTGAATCTGCTAGTTAAAAAATGGATTTAAAGCAAAGGACAAAGCAGCACTACTGTTTTACATAAGTTTGGGGAAGTATGTTGTCTGTTCTACATGCAACTCATTATCTACTCTACCTCTATCATTAGAAAACATTATGGCTACTTTTCACTGAAGTTTCTGTTTCAGAAGCAACAGAATAGACTATAAAGTATCCTAGATTTGTGAAGACTTGTATGTAATTAATGGAATTTTCAGCCAGCCTTCAGTAACTACTAGTAAGGTCTATCTACATCAAGACAGACAGGGTTCCAGCTACCACTGCCTTTTCCAATTTCCATAAACAACAACATCATCATACAGTATGGAACCAGGTGTCACACATTTATTAATGTGGCTGGAGAGGGAGCAGAAGTGTTAAAAGAAGGCAAAGAAATACTATTTTGGAAATGTGACGAAAAGTCTGGCTATTTGAATGCTGCACTGACTGTCGAGCAAAACCTACAAGCAAGTGGACAGAAACCTGTTTTAAATCTGACTCTTGTGTCACATCCTTTTTAAAACTATGTACATATGTATCTGAAGTGTCAGAGTGAAAGGCAAAGCCATTACTTTGCTGCTCAGAGCAGAGCCCATTCAGGAAGGCAAGTGTTCAATACACAACCTTACAGCAGCAACATGGAACCATTGCCTGGTTAGAGATCCATGTGCAGCCTTCTTCAAGGGATCTATCTTAATAGTAGAAATCAGGCTTCCATTATGAAGTGTTCTTACACTGTGTGGTGGTTTGATCATGGCTGGGTGCCAGATTCTCAGCTTTATTCCTGATTCTCTACCTCCTCCTCCTCAGCAACGTAGGATGATAAGAAATGGGGCTATGCTGGGTTTGACTGGGGTAGAGTTAATTTTCTTCACTAGTGGCTAGTATGGAACTGTGTTCTGGATTTCTGCAGAGCACAGTGTTGATAATGAGGAGATGTTTTGCTATTGCTGAGCAGGGCTTGCACAGAGCTAAGGCCTTTTTAAATTTTTTGTACTGCCACTACGGCAAGGAAACTGAGGATGACAATCAGTTCACCACATATTATTAGTGCTGTTGCTTTCTTCTCAGATAGAGGAGTCCATGCCTTTGCCTGTGGAGTCCCTCCCACAGGAGACAGTCCTGCATGGACTCCTCCAGTGTGATTCCTTCCCATAGGTTGCAGTTCTTCACAAACATTAGATTTTTCTCATAAAGAGGTCAATTGTGTACTTGTTACTTATTTATTTAGGGGGAGTATATAAATAAATCTATCTGGATTGCCTTCTATGCTTTGTGGCTATTACTAGGATAACGGGTTCCAGGATAAACAGATCCACTTCTGAACATAAATTAGTCTATGAGACTCCAGAGCTAAGCCTTTAATCTATATTGACATCTATTTCTTAGGGTTTTGGCTTTTCTGAATCAGATGGATTTGTGCACTTGATGATGCCTCTATCTCCCTGCTCAGACAGCTACCCCTGTTTCCACCTCTTTACTGCTACCTTCTTTTACTGTATTTGGCTTCTGTCACAACTTCCTTGTTCACACACACAGGTTTCTTGCTAACATTGCCTCACTTCCTGCGCCTTATACAGGGCCACTACCAAGCTTGAAAGTGGAGAATTTGGAAAATCATCCAGATCTCCTGGACCTCTTCTATCCAGGACAATATTCCATGGTGTTATTCCAAGAAGATCCACCAAGATGCCAAGAGCCTGTTCTCTTAAGCACAGTGTTATGATTCTGCTTTTTGCCTTGTTAAAGCCTTGCAACTTCTCTATTTCATGATCACTGCAGAAAAGGCTGCCCACCCCAGGCTTCAAATTCCCAAGAAATTCTTCCTTGTTTGTAAGTATGCAGTTCTGCAGAAGGTATTTCTGTTGACTAATTGATCACTTTTGTCATAAGTGAATCTTTTTCCCCTACAATTCACTTTTTTCCTCTGTGATGTTGTCTCTGCACAGGAAATATTGCAAAGTAAAACCAGAAGAATGGTAAAGAATGAGAGCCAAGGGACAAGAGGAATTATCAAGCAACTGTCAGTGGTAAGTTTTCCTATCTGAGCATTCATGCAGCACTTGAAAAACCAGCATACATTAAAATGCAGTCAAGTATTTTCTTACACAAATTCATCTCCAGCTGCTCAGCAGGCTTAAAATAAATTTTCTAGCATCTCCTGTGGCAGATACTTTGGTGGTATTCCTAAACTGAGAAATAGTGCAATGGGTGATCTGCTTATTCTGGAAATTTAACATGGCATTGTGTGATGAAGGTGTTTGTCTCATTGTTCCATATGACAGCAGAATCCTTTCTTTGCCCTGTCTTAGGAAGGTGGCTGTGAAACTAACTGGCACTCAGTCAAATTCTGCAGTGGACCAGACAGCAAACCATAGTTCAAAATTCAGTAAGGTTTGCAGTGTGCAGGTTTACACAGTGACACCTGCCACGCTGTGTCACTGTGTTCAGCCAGTTGTTTACAGGAGCCCACTCAGACTGCCACTACATTTCTCATTTTGACTCTGCACTTATAACCCCTTCATTTGTAGTCCAAATTATGCAATGCAGTAAAACATCTTGAAAGTGGGAAACAAACAAGCACAAAAAATTAGTTTCAGTAACCCTTGCTGTGTGGAAATTGAATAATACTTCCCACAGGGATGTAGAGATTTACAGCTAATCATATCTGTTCATATCAATGATTTACCATTCAGGTCCTGGACAGTATGTAAATACCAGGCTCCCTATAGTGTCTCTAAAAATTTGTCTATGCTCACTTTTAGCTTTTCCACCTCAAAACCATTTTATAAGATGCAAAAGTTTGCTTCTAATCAGATTTTAAGTTTTGTGGATAAAAAGACAAAGGATCATGGATTTAGCACTAAGCACAACATAACTTTTAATGATCACTTCATTAAAACCATTACAAAAGATAAAAAAACCCTGTATTACACAGCAGAGAAACCTTTAAACATTCATTAATCAATCATTTAACATCACTATATGTGATTCCCTTGAACCAATGTGAATTTAATATGAGAAAACTTGAGAAGAATTTAGATCTTTAAAGGAATTTAGCTACATTGTGCAATGCCTCCCATACATAGCGTGATGGAGAGCTGTGGGTGCAAAGATCAGACAGAGGTTTGTAACTCAAAAGTTGTGTGTGTATGAGAAGTGTATGTATTTTCTTGGTGTGGTAGGGAGAAAATAGACTGTTAAACATTAATCACTCTCCTATCCCTTTGCAACTTTTATTCTTTCAGACTGATACATAAGGATAGAAATTGCAACAGATTTTTTTTCACAAAATTAAAAATTTTTCCCCCTTTATTTTTCCCCCAGCATCTCAGCTATTGATAATTTCCATGGCTTTTTGTTCACTGTAGATAAAAGAGAATTTTACCAACTTGGCCATAGAAAGAAACCAATCTCATAATCAAAAGTATGTTACTTAAAGATGCACACACACAGAGCTCTTAGCAAGATGCAGACACTGCATCTCATCTACACATTAGCAACCTTGTCATGACCAACGTGCTCACATGCAGCTTCTCCTAGTTTCTTAAATACTCCACTTCCAGGGCAGACATGTCAGGATATGATTTCACATAGGCAAAATATTTATACATATTTCAGGTTTTCTTTGAAACATTCATCATTTTTCACCGACTGAGTCAACACAAAGTTTTCCTGGAAAATATTACAGCCTTTACCCCTGCTGGTCCCATCTCAATTCTGTCTACTCACTGCTACACACAGCCACTTCCAGGTAAGTTTGAGAGAGTGGAAATAAAGTAAACCCACATTTGTGTGCTGTATATCACTTTTACTATGCAAATGATTGTTTAGAGAAGAATAAAAGGCTGTAAATATTTTGAGAAGTGGGCCCCCAGTGCCTCTTCAGTCTGCCAAACGGCGGCGCGTGCTTTGTAATTATGTAATATAGAGAATACCAGCTGGTTTGAATTGTTCTCTTGGGCTTTGGATGATATCGAAATGCTCGGCTCCCCCAGTGAGAGCCATAATCAAGAAAGTAATACCGTAAAGTCAGACCAAATTGACATTGAGTTGTTGGCTCTTAACACACTCTAAAGCAGATGTTAATGCTGTACACTGTGATTTTAAAGGTTTTTTTTTCTTTTCTTTTCTTTTCTTAGATAAAGCATTATTTCTCTGGCAAAAGAGTGCTCTTGCTCTTGAGAGTGTGTAGGCACTCTCATTTTACATTTTCTGAAGAAACAGACATGTTTATTTTCCACTGCTAGGGCATAGAATGGAAGGGGTACTTGTTTTGCTGACAAATTTTGGGAGGCAACCACCCCGACATTTTTATATATTCAGCATGACAGTGGCTTAAATGGGGCTCTTAGAAGCAAACTTCTCAATTCCTACAGTTAGACTTACCAAGAAGTGGTAGCTTTTTGTTAACATGTAAAAATAAGAAAGTATCTTCATAAAAAATTTTTGCAATGGATTCTCCACTGCTTTACAAAGAAACACACCTAGAATTTCTCCAGTCCTAGTGGTCTTTAGATATTCAAAAAAATTTACTGTGAAACCATAATCTTACATCCATTTTGAGCAACCTAACACAGAAGATGAGAAAAATCTCAAGCTGTTAGTACAACAACTCCCCTCCTGAAGCATCACAATTAAACCACTTTCCATAGAGATTATGTCTTCTTTCATATTTTTTAAAAATAATTTCTTTACTGCCATGCTGAGACAGTTTCAATTTTTATGAGAAGGCCAAGAGCTGCTTCCCTTTCCATACAACACCGTCCCAGGTCAAACACTCTGTAAGCCGAAGAATGAATGGTGAGCCACTCACCACATTTCCTATGGACTATTGGTGGAGCTGAACTTAACTGCATTGGCTGCTCTTCTTGCTGCTAATAATAGCAAGTTTAAAAACCACATCTCATCTCCTGCAGATGTCCAATGCAATAGTGGGGTTGTCCAAACAGCAAACTGCACTTTGCAGTATAGACTGGAGGCCCAGCAATAGCTGGGTGACCCAGCTCACTGCCTGTGTGCTCCACAGCCAGTCCTCCCACACAACCAGAGAAAATTTTATACAGTGCCCATGCAAATCCTATTCACAATTTATAATGCTCTCACAGTATTAGCCAGAAATATGCCAAGTCTGAAGGACCCAAGAATGGCTGCCATGAATTACATGTATCATGAGACCAGTTCAAGTTGCTCTTCATCTTCACTCCCCTCCTCCTAGCCTTACCAGTTTGCCACTCTGATCCCTTGACAGGCATTCTGCTGGTTTTAAGCTGCTTTGCATGCTGCTGTCTGATCTGAGATGTGGGAAACAGAGTGCTGTGTGATTACATGTGCTGTTAGACAAAGCCACTGCATAAGGGATAGAGGTCAACAATTGCTTGGTTGAAAAGAAAAATGAAAGAAATGCAAAAATGTCCTAACCCCCTGCTGTATATTATAATATCCCAAGGTGAATCACAGTGACATTTCCTCCCTGAAACACAAGTATAGCATAGTTTTTGTAGAAATGTGTAGCAATCCTTCACCAAAAATCAGTATAATACACTTTTATCCTCTTCAATAAGCACTAAAAACTGTTTTACGTATTATCAATACCCTCCTTCTAGACAGCCATGTTAAAACAGCAAATAGACAAGCCCCTAGGTAATAGGAATAAACACAACCAATTATGTTATCAATTATTCAGATGGATAACTACTTTAAAGAGGACAACACAGCTACTTTAATAATTAATAATATTTAAGACACTAACAAACTACAATGTCATTTAAGATTTTTATGGTCTACTGGGCAAGTTTTTTTGAAAGAGCACATAAAAATAAAGGAGCATTTGGGAGACTTCTTTTTGGGTTATGAAAAGATTTTATCAGCATTTCAGGTTAGATTTTCTACTTTTCACAATAATATTCTACCCCAAACACCTGTTCTAAAAAAATATAGTAGCCTTGTATTTCAATAATTAACATTTTGTTTTGTGTTGCACCTGTCTTTATTCTTTTGTCCTTATCAGTTACCTTATTCCATTATATAAAAAACTGACTTTCAATCCTTCTTTTCCCAATGGGAGTCCATATCAAAATGGAAACTTGGGAATGGGTGCTGAGATAAACTAAAATAAAAATAAAATAAAATAAAACAAGAACAAGAAGATGTCCAATCAGCATTGCATGCATAAAGAAACCTGCTCCCTTTGAGGAATGCAATAAAAATATATGTGACTGCATTTTTGTGCTTAGGATACCAAATCTACTGTTATTCTCTGTTGTATCGGTTATTGTTAGTTCCATTTATCCAACAGAGAGGAGAGATACAGAGATTTTTACCCTGATGAGCATTAGAAATGTCCTAAAATGCCCTATTTTAGGAGTGCCTAAAATCAGACTAAATCTATATACTTTGATATCCAAAAAGTTCAGCTTTTTGGCATGAGTAGCTAACAGCAAGGCTTCATCCCCTGATAAAATAACTGAAAGTAGGTTTTTATTCCATGCCTATTAAAGAATTAAAGCATTTCTAATTTAGTAGGACAACTCTAGTATAATTTAAGATTAATATCATTGCAACTGATGTGTGCCTTTTCAAGCCCAAGATCCTTTGGCAGGTTCACTAGACATAATTTCCACAATTAACCAGGAGCTGAGTGTGGTATCTGAGCTATAGTTTTATTGCTTACGTATTTTCCTCTAAAAAGTAGTTATCCCCCAGGTTTCTCCCCCAGAATCTTCTCCAGCAACCATGGTTCACTGATTGCTTGTGATTCAAGGACATGACTGTGCAGGAAATTCGTCACAGCAGGCTGGAGGGGTGTTCCATTTATGTTCAAAAAAACACAGACTCCACAGTAATATGTCTTCAGGCTGGCTCCAGCACAGCAACTACACAGCAAACAGCTCCTCAGAAAATATCAACACCTGACTTCAGAGGGAGCAAAAAGCAACATGATTTTTGATTCTCAATGTGATGCCTGGCCTACTGATACAGGCATATTTAGAAAAGGGTTTGAAAATGGAAGCAATTTAACTACACTCAAGTTTAAGGCAATAAAAGCTTGTTTCAAAAGATACAATTTTTGACACAATTTTTATGTCAGACCTTAACTATCTCCAAGAAGACTATGTCATGTCTTTGACTAAAATGACATGGTTGCTTTGCTGAAATTTATTGTTCATTCTGAAAAAAATCCTTGCATTTGTGAGTTTGTTTTTCTCATGGATTTTAGGAACTCATTTTATATTCTGTACAAACAACAAAATTTTAAATATGTCACTGCTTTGGTAAACCTAAAAATGAGCTATGTTCTTTATTCCAGCACAACTACACAGTGACTGAACTGGAACAAATAATAGATTTGAACTACATGACATTTCTCCTTTTTTATCACCACTTCCCCAAGGGCTGTTTGCCAAATTGGAGAATGATAAAGCCAGGGGAAATTATTTAGTAGGATGGATGTTATCAGAAACATGGAAATGCAATCTAAGATCAACCAGAATAAAATCACAGATGGCAGGTATACAGCCACTATGAAAAAGGCTTTTAAGTATAGTAACATGAGGATACTTAGAAATAGTAAAAATTTCAATTACAAATGGAAATGATAAAATTTCATGACATGCCAATGAGAGTAAAATACTCAAGTAATACTTGAACTAACAAAGAGCACAATGTGGTTCTCATCACATGAGACTGCAGAAACATATTTTTTTTTTCACTGTGTGAATAAATTAAAGGTATGAATACACAATATGGACTAGGGAAAAAATTACTTAGCTTGTTTTTTATAATGACCTCTCAAAACTCTATAGAGATGAGTGGAGACATATTTTAACCACTACTGCCAGTTTTTATAAAAACCCCTTAATATTCAGGATACTTAAGAAATTTGAAGGCAGTCTAGTATTTCATTATCCAACAAAGGCAAACAAAGAAGTATGATGAATACTGTGCATAATGAATGAAAAGATTGCCAAAGATTTGATATCTAGAGGATGGGAATACAATTAAACACTACATTTGTGGTTGTAAAATGAAGGTCTTGGCAGCCGTACCTAATTCTACTATTCTAAGAGGTTATAAAGTGGTAACTACAAACCTAGGATATTCTTAGAATTTTGTATTGATTCAGCTAGAATCACATTAACTACAAACTAGAAAATAGTGCAACACTAGACAGATACCAGTAAAGAATTCATAAGGCATAAAATTATCTAATAATACCTAATGATTGTCAAAATGCTGAAAGTGCCGTTTTGTACTAGAGTAGTAAAAAAGTGCAGTACTAGACACAACCCTCTAAAATTTTTTTTAAAGCATGAAGGAGTAAATAAAACAAACCCCAACAAATGAGATTGCTGATTTTTCAAATTACACAAATGATGCTTGTAGATTCAGATCTGCAGAAGGAAGTAGTGCATAGAAACAAGTTACTGGGCAGGTAGCACATCTAGGAACCATGAATACAGCTCATACTAACAGAGCAGAAAGTTTGAACTCTGGAAAATTATGAGGCTGGTAAAGGTTCAGAGAGAACAAAAACTTGCAGGGTTGATGTTATGATATAAAGTACTAATTAAATTCTTGGGCAGGAGGAAGACGTATTAAGCAGAAATAATTACTTCACTGCAGTGCTAAACTGACATAAGAGCATTTCACATGTACTTGGCATGCATAAGTCAAAAATTATTTTCAGAAACTGAAGAAACTCTAGAGAGAATTTTAAAAAAATAATAAGCTTTTGATATTGCTGCATAAAATACTCAGAACCAACCCATATGTACTACACATCAAGAAACTTATTTAAAGATGATCAGATAAAGAGCTTTGTCATTCTTGCTTAACCTGCCCCAGTGCTTCTATCCCATCCCATGCCTGAAAGGTGCTACGGCCTCACACAACAGTGGTGTGATGATTCCTACCTGCCACATATTTTCTGACCCCTGTATGAAAAGGCAGAACCTAGACTGGACTCCTCAGCTGGAAACAACCCTGGCTCAGGTTGCCATGGCCAGAGGTAACCCCTGCAAAAAGAAAGAAATAGCTGAAGCCAGACGGGTCAGATGGCAAACTGGCATGACATTTTAACTATAGGAATGCACACGTATCAAGAGCACTGAGCTCAGGTATTTGGTGCTTCAGTCTCCCTGTTTGTGTCTGCTGAATGGCATCTCAGTCTGGAAGAAGTAGTGGGGAGCTTGGGAAAAAGACATGCTCACCTGCTTTTCATGATGAGTCAATTCAGTATTAACTGCTCTGCAAAAACACAGATATTTGTCTGACCCTGTTCAGGTAAAAATCTTAACAAAGGAAAAATCTACTCAAAAATTAGCCATGTTTTACAGGCTATCTTTTCAAATTTTATTTCTGACATGGAAAGACATAGATTATTATGAAAGTTTTTTAAAGTTCAAGAGAAAAACATATTTAGGTTTTTCTGTAATAACTGTAAGACATTCAGCATTTTCCTTACAGATTCCCTGGAAACATAACAGTAACTTTCCATACTTACATGACAAGTGAAGTCAAGAACGCCTCCCATGTGACTGCAGACTGTGTGAACTATGAATGATTATGGTCACGAAAGCCAAGGAAATTCCCCCTTAGAAACAGAATACTGACATACCTATTCCTAAGTCATAGACAGAAAATTTAATATGGGAGACACCTGCTAAATTTGAGCTGTAATAGGAACTTTTTCTTCTCTACACTTGTCACTCCATTAATAAGCACCTTTTGATTCACTCAACTACAAACACCACAGAAGATTAAAGACTTACACATTAGAAAAGTTGCTTTCAGTTAGATGCATTAGCATTGGAAAAAATTAGCCTTTCAAATTAGGCATTTAGATATATTTTCAGAAAAAAGGATGCAAATATTAAATGAATAGACAGCCTTCTGCTATTTGCAGTCCTATTGAAAGTTGCAAAACAGTGTGTTTTTATGAAAAAAAAACCCAAATGGACTGGTGGGGAATGGACTGTAACCAGTTAGAAATCAAATTAAATTCTAAGGTAGCATGCATTTTAAAGTCTTTATTCTACTTTAATTTGTTTCTTCTTTTGCACACAGAAAGCTTGGCCAAAGTGGAATTTACCTAAACCAGTATAATACACATTCATCTCAGAGTCCTACATGTGACAACTTTTCCTTTCACCCTAGCTCTGCATCATGCTGCTTTCAAGAAGCAGAATTTTAAGGACTTTGACAGCTGGTATTTTAGATGTTATGCAGCTAATATCTTTTGAGTACCTGACAGAAAAGTTTAATCTCTTGACCAATCATTTTTATGCGCACCTGTCCTACAGATTCAGCATTCAGGTTCTGCACTGTTGGAAGTAATATTAGAATGCTTCTGTGGCAATTCTTTGCTGCAAAGGCTTTATTTGTTAATGCTCACACAGATTGTTTCACTCCAAGTTATAAATGAGGTTAGCCAGTATCCAAAGAACTCATCTCACAGTAAGAAATGGTTCAAATTAATCTTCTGGTCCACAAACTGATCTTGTGGCTGGGCACTAACTACAGCACATAGAGCCTCCGCTTTTCAGAAGTGCAATTCTACCCATACCAAGGCCCTAAAAAGGCAGCTACACTTTCATGAGAGAACAGGAACATCCTTTTATGCCAGAAACACACAACATGAAAGCCGCAACGGAGAATGAGAAATATAGGTCTCACTTTTTTTAGGACTGCTCTTAAGAAAACTCATTTTCCATAGCTTACATTCTATGTGACTGAGAAGGAAACACAAAAAGAGAATGAGATGACCAAAAAAAAAAAAGCTAGCAAAGGGGCTAGAAAGGCAATACATGGAAGCAAAGCAAGCAGGTCATTTTTAAAACAGATCTTGATCAGAAAAATACAGCAATATACATATGAGAGGCAAAAATGTGTAAATATATTGGGTAGCCATAAGATATGGAAAGAAGAAATATGTCAGAGCTTGCGAGGAGAGAATAAATAAAGGGGATAAAAAAAACTCCTAGAAGGCAGATGTGAAGGGATATTTTGAAGTGGAAGCTATCTAGGAATGGTATAAAGAATGATTCACAGGAAAAATATTAGGAGGCTTTAGGCAAAAGGAAAATAGAATTTTGGCTTGAAGGGGAATGAAGAAAATGCTTTGCAGATTTTTTTTTTTTAAGCAGCTTAAGAATGAAATGGTTAATAAAGGACAATTGACAGAAAAATTATATAGAAAATACAGGTAGTATAAGGTAGACAGTTCAAGGAATTTGTATTGGATGGGATTTTCCACTTGGAAAGGCAGACTACTCAAGAGAGATGCTCAAAGTACACAAGATTGGGTTGAAATGTTTGAATGGGCCTACAGAAACATCAGAAGCTAAACCAGAGATGCAGAAAATGGAGAGAACTGAATTAATGTTGTCAGTCGGAGATACAAATACTACCTTCATCCATGACAAATGGTAGAACCAACACTAACCAATCTAAGCTTCCTAACAGAGCAATTAATCAGTCAAGGCAACATATATATATATATAAAAAAACATATTTAACAGTAGTTAGCCCCATATTTTCTCAGGATGAACAGCCACAACTTTCATCAATTTCCAGAGGTCTAGCATTCCCATCTGCTACATTCTACTCTTTTCATATGTTGTACACCTGCAGGATAAAAAGTATACTAAGAGCCCTTAAGCGTGTACATCTCTCTCCAAATAGTTACCTCAAATTGATTACTGAAGTATATATTTACTGCCTGTCTAAGCTGCAACTTAAATTAATGAAGGACTCAAAACAATTGTAGAAGATGATAATAAGCAATGTTACCCAGCAAGCACTTACTATTGTTTTAAGACCTGCCAGAGAGTAGACATGCACTGGGATATTGATATGAAAAGATGTTATTACTTCCACTCAGTTAACAGGAAATTAGTTGACACAATAAAAGGAAGATAAAACACTGTGTTTTTTGGGTTTTTTTTGCCTTTTCTGAGTTTGCACTTGTAAAGCTGTCACATCTTCGGACAAAGGAAAAAAAAGCCTCACAAACTCTCTGGAAGAATTTCTTTCCAACGTACTCAAATACATATAAATTGTGTTTATGTGTTAAGTACTCATTTTGGCAGAGATCTGAAAAGTTACTCACATCTTGCTCAAGCCTATGAATCAGAAACTGACATTGTCCTACTCCTGCTAAGTCATGCAGCTTCAGGGATTCTCTGACTGGGACCTATTATTGCACTTTGTTCACGTGTATCCATCAACCTCAATCACCTTGGGCTGGTGCATTTCCCATATTTTCAACTCTTTGATTTCACTTTATTCTGTCTCAGCTTTTAGGTCCAGGAGTTCAGAAAAGCAATTTCTCCCTTTCAGCACTTCAGAAGCATCCTGTTCGTTCAGATGACCTCATCAACCCATGAGGGATTCAACTTCAGAGTTTAGGCCTCTTTCTCATGCAGGGCAGCACAGCACCTGAGAGATTTGTCTTTTTTATCTTTGCAAGACTGAAAACAGTATCAGTGAAGCAACACATCACAGTATGTCAGTATTATGATATGGCTGCCTGTGAAAGGTGCTGACAGCAGCACAGTTCAGAATCTCTCTGTGCCAGCCACAGAAGGTGGTTATGTTTTCATCCGCTAGTACTAATAGAGGCCATGTTTTGGCACCATCAGAGAGAGAAATATCCTTGAAATTATTTTTAGGGCAATTTTATCTCCTTAGGTTTAACACATAAGAACTTTTGTTCTGCCTCAAGAGGTAACATGGCTGTTGAAAACCTGCCTCCTTTTAATGATCCAAATATTCTTTTTGCTCGCTTCAGTTCAGCCCCCTCTTACTTATAGAGGAAGATGCTCTCAGCTTGGCCAGGACAGTCTTGGTCCTCTTGAGTATTAATAGGGAGCTTAAGGTCTTCACTTTCTGTGAGAAGTTCTGCCTGTATCAGAATTTTTACCTACTTTAGATTTCTACTAAATCTGAATTTCTTCCTGTATAACTTTGTATCTGTTTACATTGCATTTCATCTGCCATTTCACTGCTCAGTCACTCATTCTGTAAATTCACCTTGTAGTTGGTTGCTGATGAACCTTATGGTTGCTGAGTTAACATTAATATAACGAACAGACTTGTATAGTCAGTCTCATTATTTCAATTTTTTTGTTTTTTCTTTTATCAGCTACCTGGCTACTAAAGGAACTGTATAGGCAGCAATCCTTTAGTCACTCAGTTTCCTTAAAACTTTTGGTAAGTCACCTTTTTGAAAGCCACCTGGAAATTCTGACAATATCCTTTACCACATACTTACTAATAACTTAGAACAACTCCAGTGGCTTTATGAGTTCATTCTATTTAAATAATCATCATAAGAGTTCATGATAATTATGCATGTGTCCATTAATTCTATCAGCTAATGATATGTCTAAAGGATTTAGAACTGTTGCTCTACTTTCAGCTACATCTGACTGGTTATCCACTTTATCCACCTAAAATTGAAAGTAATAACTCTCACAATTATACAAAGATAAAAATTTTCTGATTAAGCATTTAAGACAGAAACTGTTTTGTATGCAGTACCTGCTGGAATGTCTCTTTCACTACTGGCAAAAGAAATTACAAGAACAGAAACCTTAACCAAAATGCTGCCCAAGAATTCCTACTTAAACTTAATTGGATATGACTTCCCATTGTTTCCAGATTTTGGCATAATTAGTTTGATATTTATTTTTAATTTAAAATACCTAAATTTCCATTAGAGAACTGTTTAGTTGTGAACCTTCATCATGTTCAAGTTCTCAAATGGAAGACTGCAATGGATTTCACAGAACTGCACATCTATGATGTAGATTCCTGTTATCTCTGCCAGTGCTCCTTGATAAACATCTAAACAATTTTGTTCTCCCTTCTCATCAGCAACTGAATAGGTCAGGCATTTGGACTAGATGATCATTTCGGTTCCTTCCAACTAAAATATCCTATTCTGTCCATCCACTGCTAATCTGGCTTACTTCTAAGAAATAAAAATTTAAATTATGTACAGAAAGCATTAGGCACAATGCAACACTATCTACAAATGTTCCTACCAGGTTATGTTACTTTGAAAAACACCACTGTTGATAATACATCCACATGCATGACCAAATGCTATCTAATATATTGAAAACAGTCAGTACAATTTCATTTTATTCCAGTTACAAAAGTTTTCTCTAATAAAGATACAATAAACAGCCTCTGAATGAAACATAAACATATTTTCTCCCAGCCTTGATTTGAGGCGGGTTCTCTATGCTTCACCAGGCAGAGAAAGATGGTTTTCTTCCTTGCATCAGACACAAGCAAGGAGAAGATTTTGTATATGTCTCTTGACAACATTTCATCTTAATACAATCTGGTCACAGCAGCTACTGCAGAAAATTGCTTGTGGTTTGCTGGCACCATGGGAGACCATCATTACTGACAAGATTGAGAAACCCATCAAAGGCAATTCAGGACTCAATCTAACTGTGGCATCCAAGTGCTGTGCTTTTTTATTGGGGCTATTTTCTTGCATCTCTTTAATTCTTATTCATATCTGTTGGTCCTTGACTCTCATTTCAATTCAATGCAATAAAGGCTTCAGCTCAACTGAATTCAATCTCAGAAATCATCAGAAACTAAGATTTATGTTATAGTTTCTGGAAAACCTTATGACAGCTACCAATTCAGGTGAGGAGATGTAATCGCTTCTTCAATAGAATTACAAAGATATTCACCCGACTCCTTCACAAAGGAAAGGCTCGAGGAAGCTAATCTGTATCATGTTGTGATGACAGAAGTCACTTTCTCTGTGGATGTTTGGCAGAAACCATTTGCCACCCATGTCAGCAACTTTGTTTTATAGGTTTGTTTGATTGAAAGTCATCTATGGTATGGTAGTTTTTTGCAGAAAGAAAAAGAAAACTCTATTTTAAGTCTCATGGTCACCCACTCCAAATCAGACTGAAGCCATCACTGCTTTTAAAATATCATACAAAACTATTCTTTTGAAAACATATAAATTGCTGAGCTTGCAAATGTCACATAATAACCTGCAGAAAACAAGAAGCAAAAATCATAGGTCTGTCTCCATCTTGTTATTGCAGACAAGATACCACTATCTGCAAAGGGGAGAGAGAGACACTACAATTCTGGAAAAGTTACAAAAATACATCCTTTTCATGAGCATGGCAACAGACACAAAGATTCACACTGTCTTCAGCTGAAGTTGATGCACCTGTCATTATACTGCACATACTGCATAGTTCTATGGTCTTAATCTGTAATACAACAGATTAAGAATCAGAATTATAGCTAGTTTTCCCCAAAAAAAGAGTTAATCACATGGGTAATCTGGATTTAGTTTGTGAAAGGAAAACAAAAAAAGAAAAATATTCTGTGATTTTCTTTTTTTTTCTTTTTGTACTTCCAGTCCCTATTTGAAAGTTCTCTCAAAAAAACTACATCCCCAGCCTCTCACTAGTAAGTAGTAGGATATTCTAGCTTTTGATTTTCATTGGTTATTGAAAAATTATCTCTTTATACACTCAAAATACCTTGTTTCCAAATTTAGTTCATATTCTCAATTTGTAAATATCCAGTTTGGAGAATTAACCTGGGGCAAGGAGGAGTGGTGTGTGAGTGTGAAATTTTTTGCCTTTTAATGTTATATAGTTAGACATGGAAAAGAGGTGAGGAAGAAAAGTCCTTCACTGCAGCTGGGTGCTGAAGATACCTTCAAAAATTCTGTGATCTATTAAAAAATCCCAAAATATCTAGCTGGCCTTCTTTTGTAGCCGAAGGCTGGTTCCATCTCAAATGAAGTAATTTCCAACTAGCTTCAATATGAATATCACATTACTCTGTCATGTCATTAAACAAGCAGAGTGCATTAGGCCAAGACTAAGAATTCCTCTCTTTCATCGTTACATTACACAGATCCAAAGTGAGATAGCAGATCGTGGTCCAAAGCCAGGATTGGCCGAAATACTAGCAATCCAGCAAGATACTGTCAACCTTTCTCCGGGAAAGGGATAGTGTGTAAATGGCAAAATATATTTGGGCAGTGCTGAACTGCCTGTACCTGAAGGGATTAACCAAAAGGAAAATCATTTGGTCGTGGAAGCTATCCTAAATTTTAGGCAAATTAGGATCTTAGGTTCATTCAATTTTCAGGTGTTTATTCCCTAGCTGACTCTCGTCTACTACACATGAGATCAGAATCACACCAGTATCACACCTCTATTAATTGAAGCTAATTTTGCTGTCTCTTTTACAGCTTGGAAAAAAATAGTAAATGATCACACACACAGAATAGAGGGAGAGTGTCATTAAAATTTTTCAAAAGTTGCTCAGCGAGGACAAAGGTAGTTTCCTTTAACCACAAATCTAATTAAAACAGCTTACATGGAGCATCTCCAGGGTATAGTGAAACAATATGGAAAACATGCATATTTAAAATCCCTGGATTAAAATCTAGCAGAGCAAATAATGCAGAAGAATGCAGAAATATTTCCAATTAAATCTAGAATCCTAATTATTTTTATATCTTTTTTCAGGTAGGGTCTTAGGTTATTTGAGTGCATTTAACCATTTTATCTTTGGTCTAAAAGACAGGTTTCCTAGTTGGGCCACAGAATCTGTAGATAACACTCAGGATGAGTAATCTGGTTGATATCGTCACAAATATTACTTGATAGAAGAACTGAAGCTTTACATAATTCTGCTCCTTCTCTGGAAGATCCAGGAAGATCTCACAATGAAGCACCTGCTGCATTTTAGCAGAAGTGACTGAAAATGCGCCCCTAAATAAGGATCTTCCTCTCAAGCACTATTGTCCAAAGTGATATCTGAACAGTATCTAGCACCAGAGAGAGAATGAAATTACAGAAAACAATCTCAGCAGCAAAGATGGAAACTCAGGATAGAATAAAGACAGCTGAAAGATATCTAAATCATGTTATATGCTTTAAAAATAGCTCCTGGTGAAAAGAACCAGCAGAGAATAGTCTGATAGTAGCTGGTTCCTGTGTTCTTGATGTATTTTGGTTGGCAATCACATAGAGGCAGCTGACTGTGCAGATGCATTGTATATGACTGAGAAGACTCATACCTCAGGTAAGATCAACATTTGTTTTAAAACATGTCTGTCTTGCACTTGATAACAGAAGAAAACCTAAACCTTGAAAAATGTTTGTAGCTTACTCAGGACTGAAAAGCTATTAGCAACTCTGAGAGGATTAGCTGAGATAGAAGACCAACTCTTGGTCAGTCTAAAGGACAGAAATCTCAAAGTGAGATTCAAGGATACTTATTCTAAGTTCTTTACAGGGAGATTGTCATTTGCCCAGGAACAGCCCTCCTGCTGATCAGGCTGTAATTTCTCACCACACAGGTGAGATTAAAAATGCAAAGGTATCACAGGAAGGGCTGGAGGCAAAAAAGCAAGTGGAGCTAGTTCAATGTCTTTTTAATAATACCCGGAGCTTGCCTGAAGGGCCAAAACTAAGAACATGTAATGAGGCAAAAAAAAAATAAAACCAAAACAACAAATAGAAGGGATGCAATTTATTTTTGAGAAAGAATACCAATACCAGATTCAGCTGAATCACAGAAGGAATGGCGGCAGCACTGTATCTGTATGGCAGCAAACACCAACTGTCTGCAGTATGCTAGGGACTCAGAATAGGTGTATTTGTTCATTTCCAGAAATACATAGTTGAGAAACAACTTCATTCTCTAACCACAGAATGGATATGGAGAAGCACCTTAGTTTGTAGAGAGGTGTCTACCACTTAAACTTGCATGCACCTACCTCCACCTAAATTCTCCAAGCAAATAAAGTCAGTTGATGTGTTTAGAACAAATCAAAAAATGACTAAGGCAACCTTCACTGACAGAAAAGGGAAGCTCACACTGGGCAGACAAAGTCAAGCCTACATTGGTGGGACATCCAGTAGCTAGCACAATTGCCAACAGAGGCAGGACCCAGGCCTTCCCAGCCTGAGAATATTAGAAAACCACTGCTCCAGAGTGCTCGCTTATCTGACAAGAGGCACAACTGAGACGGAGCTGCCTCTGTTCAGAGCTGGAAAACCAAGAATGATAGAGGCAAAGGGCTGAAGAGAGAATGAGAATGAAAAATGTTGACATGGTAGCTTTGTTCCTATTCATGGACCATTGCATGCAGCTTAAAAATGGTTTTCAGAACTGGAACCAGCTTCCTGAATTCCCAAAGGAATTTGTTCTTCACTGGGCTATAAGTTGCATATTGGACATTTAACTTTTTTTTAACTATTAAATATAATAGTCTACTATTATAGTAGGCTGTAGTTTGTAATTTGCTACTATAATTTCCTAGGAAACCATCACAGTAACTTATGAAAGTCTAAGCAGCAGGCCAAAATGCTCAGTCTGGTCTGCCTAAGCATTTGACTGTATCAACAAAAAAGACAGCAGTTTATAAATGCTTAAATTACATAGGTGGGAGAGGATGGGTCAAGGTCATACTTCTGTACTTTACATTTCTGATTTTTTACAGAAACAAAATATGCAGGGCAGCTCTCCAAAGTTTTACATGTCATTCAGTTCTGGTGCTGACCTGCTTAAAAACTTGAACTTTATCCTCATGGAATGACTGAGAAAACTGTGAAGCTGCATTTTCCTTGATAGCTCAGTCCTCATCAAGAAACAACCAATTGCTGAGTCAGTAAGATTTTTAAAAAGCTTCTCTATAATGCAGCTCTAATACTGGATTACTTCCAGTCTACTTTTTTGACCCTTTGCTGAATTACATGGCATGGATTTTTCAAACAAAGCCTTCATTGCCTGCCATTAATCCTTTTGGGTAAGCAAATCAGCAAGCCTTTTAATCACTGCGATTGATGCAACCACTCCTAGAAAAGCACCACAAGCCATCTGCCAATTTCAAAACTATCAGATCCATGAGTGAATGAAAGTACAAAATAAACAGCATGGTACAGAATGCCACGGCTGAATAAAAAATTAGAACCACCATGGGAGAGACGAATTTCTACTTTATTGTACTATAATTCACAGAGCAGTTAAATCTCAACATATAATTTCTATTATAGTAATCTTTGCTCTGAACCACAAATCTGAGCTCAAACCCTTTTCTGTGTATTATAAGAACAGAAGAATGCAGTCACATATGCAACAAATATGAACCTAATGTAGGTTTTCATAGGCTACCTTGCTCCTACTGCCTACTGCTTTATCTGAAACAACACTTCAAAATAAAGAAAAATCTTCATTCACATTACACTTTTATGTTGTAATTTGTGTCCTATACAGTTAAATAAACTCAAAACTGCTTAATGGGCTATCAGATACCCCTTTCAAAATGATGATAGGCCAAACCTGTACCAAAGCAGTTGGTAAAGCTAGGTGCAAAACAAAACCCAGGGCAGGTCTCTTTTGAAACAGTTGAAGATGGAGAGTTGCAGTGGAGACAAGAAATCAGACTGACAGAATGACTAGGTTGGAAGAGACCTTCAAGATCATTAAGTCCAACCCATGCCCTGAACACCTTAATTAAACATAAGTGGATATGGCACTTGGTCTTTTTTTGAAAACAACCAGGGATGGTGACTCCACCACCTCCCCAGGCAGACCATTCCAACATTTTATCACTTTCTGTGAAAAACTTCTTCCTAATATCCAACCTGCATTTCCCCTGATGCAGCTTAAGGTTGTGTCCTCTCATTCTGACATTTGTTGCCTGGAGAAAGAGACCAACCCTACCTGACTACAGCCACCTTTCAGGAAGTTGCAGACAGTGTTAAGGTCACCTCTGAGTCTCCTTTTCTGCAGTCTAAACAACCTCAGCTCCCTCAGTCGTTCCTCACAGGGTTTGTGTTCCAAACCCCTCACCAGCCTTGTCACTCTTCTCTAGACCTGCTCAAGCGTCTCAACGTCCTTCCCAAACTGAGGGGCCAGAACTGGACACAGCACTCAAGGTGGGGCCTCACCAGTGCCGAGCACAGGGGAAGAATGTCCTCCCTGCTCCTGCTGGCCACAACATCCCCGATATAGACCAGGAGCCATTGGCCTTCTTGGCCACCAGGGCACACAGCTGGCTCATGTTTAGCTGGCTGTCACCAGCACCCTCAGGTACCTTTTTGCCTGGTCTCTGTCCAGCCACATCATCCCCAGCCTATAACACTGCAGGCAGTTATTGTGGCCAAAATGCAGGACTTGGCATGTGGACTTATTAAACTCCATCCCATTGGACTCTGCCCATCCATCCAACCGCTCTAGGTTGGTTGGTCACCATCCTCCCTCTGCATATATGGATAAGAATAATGTATGTATTTGGTTTTTTTAACATACTTAGTCCTTCTTGAGAACATAATGGAAACCCCTTAAAATATATTTGAATGTGAAATAGTTGGGAAAAAAAAGTCTAACCACCACCACAACCCATACAAGCAGAACAAAAGACACAATTTGATGCTCTTCTTGAAAGCACTGGCAACGGCACAAGCAGTAGGGGCCTCTATTGAGTCTCCCTCAAACTTTCAAAGATGAAGCCTTTTCAGCATAAGTCCAAAATTTAGAGAGCCAACTATTTAACAGTAGCAATCAGAAAAAATGGCCAGCAGTAAACAAAAACTGTAAAATTATAATTGTTCCCTTCCTCTTCTCTCAGGGCAGAGATTTCCAGCTCCAGGGACAGCAATTGCCTCCAAAGTTTAGAAACAGAAGTTGATTAGGCATTAACAGGTTACAAATGACAGAAATAAACTTGCAGTAGGAAGACAAGATAGTGAGATGGCAGAAACTTTCCTGCACTGGTTTGGCTAATTCCCACCAAGCCCCCAATTTTGCAAAAAAGTAGCTGCTCATCCCTCATCTGGGTAGGCTCACACCCAGTACTGTTCCTCAGGCTGAGGGAAAAGCCACCCCTGGCAGCGTAGAAGCAGGCAAGAGTCTCTTAATCTGATGCTTGACCAGTAGCAGCTTGAGAAAATGAGAATCAATGAGGAAGTTGCTGATTAACAACTTTGCCTGAATACTGAGAAAGGAGTCAACCTGACCCTGGCAGCTTCTAGATGGATTCCTAAGGCAAAAGCAATCAGTACAATGGCAGGAGGTGAGACAGACCTGCAGTCCAGCTTTTGACAGTAGCATGTGGCAGCATCATGGAGAGCTCCACTGGCCTTTGGGCTCTTCTGAGGTCCTCCGTGGTTCATGCTTCTCTGAGAAGTCAGGGAGAGGGCAGTCTCATTTCTGGATCCTCACTTAGAACAGGGATCAGATGAATTGCAAATACAAGGTTTCCTGCACAAGGGTAAATGGCCAGAAGCTGCTCTATTTATGCTCCCATTGCTCAGGAACCTTCCACTCAGCTGTGTCTGAGGCAGAAAAAACTGGAGAGGACAAAACAATGGGTGTTTTTTGGGGCTGTTTGTAGAAGCAGTGTGGAGGTCTAACTAAAATCATGTCCCAGGCCTCTTTATTATCTGTATCCATGTACTGATAGAGAGCACAGGCACGTTCTTACTAAGGAAAAAAAAAAAAAATCCCAAAAGCATTAAAGGATTTTTTTGTTTACATTTTTTCCTAAAAAGCATCAAACCATTGTTGGTATTGTGAAAAAATTTTATCAGTGTTTTCAAATTGGGATGGCCAAGTTCTATAAAAATGAAAGCTGCCCTGCTGACAGAAATATAATTAAGTTTCTGAAATCTGGATCCTTTGGCAATCAATTTAAGTGTGTGTTTCTGATGTGTAAGTGTGGACTTAGATGTCTTGTTTAAGTATCTCAGTAAGACAATGCCAGCATGATTATTCAACGTCCAAAGAGAAGATCTTAATTAAAATTATTTTATCTAATTCCATGTCTTGAAGGACATTATTTGCAGAATACATACAAAACATAAACCCACTAAAAACTGGTGCTATTCACTTAAAAGTACCTATAATTTCAATAGCAGAAGTGATTCAGCAGGCCAAGTAGCAATATTAATAGAGGAGAAAGCAATCCAGAAATGGATTTCTTTATTGGCAACAGTTTTGGATATGTGCTGAACACAGGGTTGATAATGAAGAGCTGTTTTTGTTACTGCTGAGCAGGGCTTGCACAGAGCCAAGGCCTTTTCTGCTTTTTGCACAGCCACATTGGTGAGGAAGTTGGGGGTGCCTGGGAGGCTGGCAGAAGACACAGCCGGGACAGGTGACCCAAAGTGACCAAAGGCTTATTCCAGACCATAGGACATGATGTTCCTTATATCCAGTGGGTGGAAGAAGGAGGAAGAGGGGGTGTTTGGAGTGATAGTATTTGTCTTCCCAGATAGCTGACTAATACTGCTGACCCTGTTTAGTGCACAACTATAGTTTTTAATACCAGTTTGCTATATTTTAGGTTCAACGCTTATGAGGTTTACATTATTTATTTATTATCTTACTGGTTGCTCCAGGCCATTCCCGGAAATTACTGACCAATGAAATAAACAAGGACGACTGCGAGGTGTTAACCTTTCCAGATGTCAGCAGTACCTCTATGAAGTAATTTACAGAAGTTTTATTCTCATAAGAAATGAACAAAAAAATATCTTTCTGCTTTCTAACATAACTGTTTTTGAGATGAGCTACAGTTCTGTTTGCTGGAACCCTTTCCTAAAACCTTTGAAAGATGTTCCCAATGTGCTGAACATTAGGAACATTTCAGAGCTGAAAGCTCTGAAATTTGGTGCATTCAGTCTCGATTACAATGGCTAAGGTCCTGCCAACAGAACCTGCTCTTTTAAGCATCAGGGGGGAAATATGCTTTGCTAAAGTGGGTCAGCTAGCCTGCTCCTATTGGGGCAAAAGCTTTGGTATATTCACAGAAGGACCAAGCTATAACCTGGCTTTATGTTAGCTATTATCTCTTGAATCAAAGAAATCATCATTACTTTTAAATTCTGTGAAATATTTATATAAGGAAATCCAGAACGCTACCGTCTCCTACAGCTAGAGCCTCCCAGACTACATCAATGGTCCTTCTACTTTCTGTATTTTCTCCCTATTTGACATTTTCTCAGTGCATTTTATCTTCCAAATCCCCCATTCAACCACCATCTCTTATCCTTTCTTCAAAACAATAAGGGGCCAATTTTCACATTTTTGAATTTGAAATTCCAGTTTTAAATATATACCTTATTTAAGACTCCCTTGAAAGGCAAGAAAAAAAGAATTTGTGTTGCAAAGTTCAAGAACTGAAGTGCCAAGAGGTTGAAGGCCAAATCAACTAATACTAAAAAAAAAAAAAAAAAAAAAAATTACCATTGTAGACATGGACCAAAAATGTCTTGCTGACACATTAAATTGAAGCATTGCTCTAACAGTGGAATCTAGTCTGCAGAATAGGGTGGTTTGCTCTATAGTGATTGCAACACTTGTAAATATTGCAGAAGCATGAACCTTGCTCTACTCTCTTAACCCACACATCAACCAAGTCTTGCCATCAACTCTGATAAGAGAAAAGTGAAACAGACAGATACCCAGTGTAGATCCATGACTTTTGCCAGGTTAAACCTGCTCTAACACCCAGACAAAAACTCCTGTCCTATCCACAACAGCAGCATTCCTCTTTCCCCTCCTTCATTTGACTCAGCATATAACTTTTGCAAAGGTTCTAAAAAATCTTGAAAAATAATTAGAAATGACAGTAATCCTGATCTAACTGGAGAAACCAAAAAACTAGAGGAAAAATATCAGTTAAAGAGAGCATATTTGCTGGCTGGTTTGAGAAAAATTTCCACACACTTCAGGAGGCAAGTAGCAGAACCAGAGTAAGGATATGCAGGAAGCTGCCAAAGACAGCCCACGCCTGCAAAACAGCATCCTGGTCTGTGTCACTTGTGGTCATGGCACTTTCATATGCTGATCTAAAACCATGCTGAACATGGAAAAGGCAGTTTGTCTTATGTCTGTGCTCTCTGTTTAGTCTTTCTACCTTCCAACCCCACCATTAGTCACATAAGAAAAATAATTTAAGTCAAGCACTTAAATAAAAATAATACATATATTTTGATATCCCTAGCTCCTGTAATGAACCACTACAAAACTATGATTAACAATCACTGTCTCCACATCTCAAGAGACTGCTATGCCTTTTATTCATGATTACAACTGAATAAAGTTACTTGGATGCTGATGGATGCATAAAACCCAATAAAGTTGCTTTGTGAAGTCTGAGGCGCTGTTGTAAAACTATGAAATACACTTCCCTATAGCTACTATAGCTACTAAATATACTTGAAAACACAGTGTATTTTCATGATACAGTATACCATGCCAGAAATAAGGAAGATGAAAATTGCTATCAGATTAGAATTCCTATAATCAAGCAGTCTAGAAATTCAAAGATAGCCTATATAGACACAGAGATGTATATTCTTTACATTTTACATATTAAAGACTACTGAAAGGATGAATTTTGTGTATCAACTCTGAATCCTTTAAAAACTTTCAAATGTACCCGTATAGTAACTGTATGACCTTTTAAGTTTGTTCCATTTTACATTACAATCATTTTCAATTGAAAATTAGACTGAGTGAAAGAACCATCAGTCAGTGCAATTTTAGAACATTTTAAAGCATTACATAAGCATGAGTAAACCTGGTCTTTTCATTATGTGAACATGAATAAGACGTGACACTGTGGCAGCCACAGCAGATTTCCTTTACCTTCTTTGTAAAGGCTTTCCTCTATCACACCTGGGCTTCCATAGCCTTTTAACCAAGCTGCTGCAAAAAGATGGAAATTACCTAGTCAGTCCTCTCGGATAGACATTGCTTCCCACATGATCTACTGAGTCTGCCACTCAGCCTATCTAGTGACTTACAAAATCCCACAGTTCCAAGTGCTGTCAACTGTGCTGATCACTCCTGGTATCCCAGAAAAAAAGAGGGCTCAGTCATCTCTGAGTCCAGAGTACTTCCTACTTTGTCACTTGAGATATTATCTGTATTCCCCCAACATGTGTGGATAATAGGGCTGGGGATAGGCTCCAGCACTGCTCCATGATCATTTACTGTCAAAGCTGTAATTAATATCTTGTCTGGTGCTTTTGCTCACAAAAGGTAGCACGGGTGTGATTGAGTAATAGTCTGGTTGTAGCAAAATGCAAGGGTTGTTCTTAATAGCCTGTGTAAATGAGGACAAGATATTTTTTTTCAGGAAAAAGTATACTATGTAAGTACAAACTCTGTTATGCTACTTTAGCTTAATGCCAAGGAGGTCGGCTTTGCCCATAAATGCTTTCCCTACAAAATTTACTTCCCTGTAAATGTGCTGAACTCCTGGTGAAACATGGCAAGAAGGCAATAATTGAGTTTCAGCAATCAAGTTTAACTTCTGACTGCTCTGTGATTACTCCTCATTGGACAATTTTAGGGCTTTGCCTTCCCCATACTACCTCCCCACAAACATACACATTCTCCTCTATTTCCTGTAAGGATGATGAATGAACGAGAAAATGTAATTGCAATAGGGAAATGTCTCCCAGATGAAGGCCTTTGATGGCACAGTGACCACTTGGAGCTTGTCACTGCAGCAGCTGCCAAGCATCTATGACACAATTGTTGCTGTAAGCCACCCCAACAGCCAGTGAAGATGACACTGCTGAAGGAAGGTTGCAGTGCAGAGCTAAGCCCTTGAAATAAAGTGGCAGTTTACCAACCTGACATATTTTATTATTTTCCATAATCCTAAATGAGTTTGCTTGGAGTGTGTCTTTCTTAAGATTCAAACAAATTTGTTTTCTTCATTAACCTTTCTTGATACTACTCCCTACTCACGCACATAGTTTTAATTGGTTTATTGACCACCTTGCAGGTATGTGGCCCACACTATTCTCTTTAGCTACTTTTTTCTTAATAGAAAATAAGGATGTTCTGTAGAAAAACCACTAACCAAGAACAACCCTGTTCCAGTTTTATGAGTACAACAGAAGCCAGCAACATTGGTGTGATCAGAAAGAGCCTTTGGGGATTGGTTTTAATTTTAAAAATTCCTCTCCATTTCTACTCTATCTTCCTAATCTTCTATTATACTTCTAAATACACCCTTGTAATGAACATGTCACTTCACTCTTGCATATATACATACGCAAAACTATATATCAGCTGTCAAGGAAAACACTGTTAATGTCTTAAAATCCTCCTTGCAGAGCAGCTAGATCTCTGAAAGTAGGCATATACACTAACCTTTTAGCATGAACAGAGAAAAAGAGGATGAAACTTCAAAAACTACACCTTTTAAAAAAGTAAAAATTTCGGCTCAAAGATCCAATGTACAACTATGTACTGTAACTGATGCAAAAGTTGCCATGAGTCATTGTCTTTAGCAAATTAATATAGATTTTAAGGATTACATGTTATATCTTGCCTAGCAAGCACCTGCAGTAAGTGAAGATGCTGCTGTTCCACAGCAATATGTTACAGCCTTGGTGCTGGAGGTTACTGCATTGACCTGAATTCTTCAGCCACTTTGTTTGAAATCCAGCAGCTTAGCCCAACCCACATTTTCATGACAATATAAAATAAAACCACTTAATTTTGCACTGTTGATGAACACTTTTATAACTAGTTGACACACCTAAGAGGTTGCTTTTAAACTTTTGCAGCTGATTACTATGTGACATACACTTAAGATTTTAATTGTAAAAAGCTGAAAATTAAATACAAGATTAAAATTTGGATCCAAATTTGCTTCTTCAGAAGCCAGTCTAATCTCTGAAGCATGTTTGGTCTAGTGTGCAACTAGGATTGCTCACAAGTCTAGCCCTGGTGCTTCAGACTTTCTGACAACTAGCCCAAAATCAGTACACAAGTTAAAATCTCCCAATGAGGAAAAAATCCTTTTTTTAACAACCAGGATCTCATTACTCAGTCTCTTCCAGCAATACATTTCATTACTCAGTCTCTTCCAGCAATACATTCTAAACAAACTAATTTAAACAAGGAAACATGACAGTTATGGTTTGCCCTGAGGCAAAAGCCCTAAAGAGATATGGGTTGCAGAACTAAAGCTGTGAAAATCTGTACAACATACATAAATGTAAAACAAAGTGATGGAGTGAAATCATCAAGCATCTGAAAAACAAAAAATAAAACTCCATTCTCTACATCAGAAGTTATCAGGAGAGTACAACCTGCATACCAAGTTTGCATGATTGAATTCAGCACATATCACATTCAGACTGATGGAAATGAAGATGCTTGTAACCATGTTCTGAATCGCCTGAACAGTAACTCTAGACACAGTTTTCTAATAGTCAGAGTGGAGAAATGTGCTCGTGGCAGAGGACCTGAGGGAAAGAAACACTATTTTCAATTAATTACTTGATGACAACCTACACTCCACAGCATAATCACTTCTGTAAATTACAAAAGCCTTATTCCTGTTGTAATGACTTGGTAATAAGTCCAAATGCATTGGAGCATGATACAACATCTAAACCATTACATAAAGTGTAAAAGATCATTACCTGTCTCAGAAATTATTACTGTAAATAGCATCTTGTGCAATTAACAATATCCAATGAATTTGAAAAGTGACAAGTAATTTTCAGGCCACCTATACATTGCTTATCTAACATTTACATATTACTGTGAAACAAAGACATCTTTATAGTTAGACCCCCAAATCTTGTGAATTTGGAATGTATGTGTTTGAGCAAAAGAGAGCAGGAATATCTTCCCTGGATGTCTCTAGCCTGTTTGCTGTATGTTTTGAATTCCAGCACGTGATAACCTCAGACACTGTCTGAACTGGACAAACATTTGATAATTTCCTGCTTAGCAGAAAATAGTTCAGATGTTGGTTCCAACTGTCATATGCTATCTTTATTCTTCTTATCTATAATCAAAACACAATAAAATTGTTTAATCATAAAATACATTTAGTGGAATAAGGCTTTTAGATCAGCGCATAATGAAAGCTGCATTCTGTGTCTCTTCCTACAGGGCACAGGACAATTTCAGTTTTGAACATCACACAGTTGGTTTTTATAGGATTTCTGAGAATGAAAAATACATTTTTGTTTTGATACTTTATGGGTTTGGATCTTAAATCATCAATGTAATTGTCCTTAGTGAAAAGATAATGTGATTACAATGACTGTGTCCAACTGTTAACAATAGGGTTCTCTATTATCAAAAGAGACTGCCCTATTTTTAATGATAATTTATGAAAAGATAAAAAAATACCTAGCATTTTTCAATCCTTTTATGTTGAGCCCTTTAACGTCATAAAGTAATCAATGTGACAGTTTCAGCTTCCTGTGCTTCACCAAAGCACCTCATCAACAAAAAAACAAGAAAATATTTTCTCCAATAGGAGAAAAATCTACAGCAAGTTCTCCTGCCCTTTTCCTAAGTCCAGGGATGCATTACTCAGGGGATACTGGATAGGTGCTCATTAGACTATTATTGCATTTAGAGAATTTTCAGTAGCCTCTTGATTTTCATTACTTTCTTGTCCACCTCCTCCTTCTTAATGTCCCTCCAGTTTTCCTCTCAGTGCATACAAAACACACTAAAAGCAATTACAGCCAATGTTGAGGCCTTTTGTCCCGTGTTTCAATATTTCAACATATATGTGTTTCTGAAACAGAATGTTGATACTCTAATTATAGTAACAATCAGGGAATATTAACTTATTCCTTTAAATACTTTTTATTTAAATATTTTATTGCAGACATAAAATGCAGATTTGGGTCCTTAAAGAACCATGAGGTGTTTATAGAGCTATATATGTTGCTTACAAATATAATGTAATGATCTTTTGATCTTCATAATGCAGAAGGCCCAGAAGTAACATGAAATCAGATGTGCAAAAAACCCAGTCTTGACAATAGAGAAGTATTTTCTTTACATTGTCGCTTTATCCAAAACCCAAATTACAGTCAAACTGAACATTTTCTGAGCTTTGAAAAACTTGGCTAGATTTTTCCCATCAGCATTTTCTTCTCCTATGATCTCCAGATCACAGAAATATCAGACAAGTTATTGTGGCCAGACTGATGAAAAGCATAGGTTTCTCTTCAGTTGTGCTGGATTGGTTTGTGAAGTCAGAATCTGCACTGACTGAATGTTCCCCTAGATTTCTGCAAATATATTCAAATTGCTTGATATTCTTCCAGAAGTAACATTAACACTCTAGCAAATGTCACTTTTATTAGCTAACACTGTCATTCAAAAATGATGAAGAAAAACAAGACCCACTTTATAAAAATTTATGGTCTAACCCACTACCCAATTTTCTTATAATGAAGAGGCTCTCCAAAGACTTTAACAACCCTTTTAATATGTGACATGACTATTACCAAGACTGGGTCAAAGCCCTCATAATTTCTTTAAGGTATTTCTGACTTGCCAGTTCCTACCCCTACAGAGTAAATACCACAGTATAGCTGAAGTGCATCTGCAAAATAACTCATTTATGACTGCATTCTTAAAATCCCTCCGACAGGGCCACACGAGGTGTGTGAGACACAGACACAGTCACTATACTTTTGGCATTGAGATTTCATGAGAAAGTCTGACTGGACTATATCCCAAAATGGAGATTTGATAAAGCAAAGTTAGGAAGCTCTGACGAACAGTTGATACAATCAAGTCAGTAACCTTCCTGGAGTCTCCTTTCAGAGTGGGTGCTAAAACCTTGTGAGTGCTTCTTCACTGAAAAATACCCCAAGATCACTGCATGATCCTGTGTACAGAAAAGCTGGGCACTGCACCACCTAAAATATAATCATTATTCTTCTACTTTTTAAATCTACAATTGTATTTGTCATCTGAGTCACATACCACACTATAATTTAAATGACCAACTGTCCACACCATATAGCTCATTAGGAACAGTGCAAAGCTGAACTCTTTTTCCTGTATTTCCTTAATTAGCTCAAAATCTGCTCCCTCTCACTGTTTTAATGTATATTAATGAAATATATTTTATTCATCTATTAATTTATTATGAAACTTTTATTTCAAAAACTGAATTCTGAAAGAAAGACCCACAGTTACTGTTGTTTTCAGAGTTCAGGTTTTTGATCATCTAAGAGTCAGAAAACACAGTAGGAGATGCTTTGTACCAGGGAGCTAACAAGGGACTTTCGGAATCAGAGGATTTATCTGTAGTTAGTTGTGCTATCAATAAAACAACAGAGCTCCTGCTAAGGATGCATTTTGTTGAGGGCATGTAGCACAGTAGGAACACCATGTCTGTCTTTAAAGGTGACCTGAAAAAAATTATGTTATACTGTTGAGCTATTTATTATGGGGCCTGTTCCTTTCACAGCACAAAGCCTGTCACACTTAAAAATTACTCCAAAAATCCTTGTTTGAGAAAACCTGCAGGAAGAGCATAACATTACACAAAGAAAGATGGTCAGAAGAGATACACCATACATGTTCACACACTGATAGATGACAAACCTTCACCAGGAAATGGTGTCACAGATCTTTTGCTATGCCCTTCATTGCTTCAGTAGTGACACCTTTTTGGAAGGCCTGTTGTGATAGAGCATAACGTACAAACTCAAAGATGGTAGATTTCAGCTAGATACAAGGAAGAATTTTTTTACAATTAATTTGGTGAGACATTGGAACAGATTGGCCAAAGAGGTGATAGTTATCTCTCACTGATGCTACATTAGGTAAGATAACAGGACCTTTTGTAAACAAATAATAAAATATGTAAATAACTATTCATCTATCTTAATTGGCTACCTGGTTCTTCATTAGTTTAAATTCATACTAATCTCTTCTTTGGCTGAAGATAAATATCTTCACCATTCAGCTTTTAATTTGCTCAGTATTCTACTATCTTCTCCCCTTCAATAGGGATGAAATTATGAAATTATTATTGGAGATTAAATAGTTTTCTTATGCACACATATGTAAAAATAAATCTTCTCTCAATGATATAGGCAGGTAGGCTGAATAACAGCTAAGGTGTATTACATCCCAGGTGGATGATGGCACAGCCTAAGTTCCATTTTAAATTTTTTCTTTTAAAGAGAGATAATCTTAACAAAGGGGAAAAACATTTAGGTGATGAAAATGTAAGGATAAATACAATGTGATTTTACCAGGAACTACAATGCATGTCTTTTTTTCTGCGTTTTGGTAAATGCGTCATCTGTCTTTGAAATGGAAAAATATCTGATGAGAGCATATCCCTCCCAGAATGTGGCCCTCTCCACCAAGGTCATACAGTTATGAAGATGTTTTTCCTCCATTACAGCACATTTTCATTATGATTGATGACTGCAAAAACCTTTTCACATTAAGATTTGTTTGATTGTCTGTTTCTATTAAGGATATCATAATCATATTTTTCCGTTTTCCAAATAAATGTTCCACACTGCCTAGCATCCGCCAGACTTGCACAGGAATGTGACAGTGATTAATTTCTGTTGCTGAACTCTTTATTTCCAATAACTAATTTAGGAAACTCAGTGCTTTTTAATAACTAAAAGGTATAAATTCTGCAGGGTATTTTTGGTTATATAATTGATAAAACATCTTCCTATAATACCTATAACTTATGACTGTGTTATATAAATCTATCTCCTCTGAAATGTCCTGGAGGACATGGTAGCATAGGCAGCTACTGTGCATTGAGGTATAAAATTTATACTATGAAGAATAACACATCACCACAATACCAGATCTTCTCTGAAAAATAAATATAGAAATACTTTTTCTGCTATAAATTTATCTGGATGATAAAATTCTGATTAAATAATATATAATAGAAATAAATTATATATAAGGTTTTTGAGACTGCTCAATATCATCTTCCCATAGGAAATAGCAAAAGCAAAATTTGCCTTGGGTTTTAAAAAGTGAATTAGACAAACCACTGGAAAATTGCTTGTGGAGAATAATGGCGCAGTGGCACACAGAAGGACAGGTAACTTAATGGAACATTCCTAATATCTTAGAATTTCTCACTCACTGGTCCTTCCTTAGATAAAACTATAATCAAGCGTAGACAAATTGGAAGCAATTGCAAAAATAAATGGTAAACTAACACTCCATTTTTAAAGCAAGGTCATGAAGTTATCCTTCTTCCACATAATCCTTTCTGATCCCTGAGCCCCACATTAGAAAATCAGGACATTTTCTTGTGTAGTAGTATATATTATATGTGCTTAAAAACACTTTAATGTTTAGAAAATAATTTGGTCTTGGTATGCCCTACTATTTTTGAAGAAGATATAGGAAGTTTTTTCAGGCAGTGATGAATCCAAGTCATAGTACAGATGGATAATCAGACTTTTGATCAAAGTAGCTAACAGTTTGGTTTCACCATTTCATTCATCTGCAAACCACTAAAGCCTCCAGAAATTATTTGTCAGCAGCCAAGATACACTAACATTTCATCAGGTTTTAATATCCATATATTTATGTTCAATTTTATTGCACCTTACAGGAAAGTACAGTCCAAATATTTGGGTTAGTAAAAGTTAAGATGACTTCCCATCCAAACGTAAGGCTGAAAGTCACGATGAACAGAAACCCACTCTGAAATATTCTCTGCTAAGAAAAATGTCTCTGGGCACTTGACCAGACTACGAAGGCGAGTAAAAAAAAACATTCTTGAGATACACAGCAGCTGTTCCTTACTGTGTATTTTATTGAGATTCAAAGAAGACATTATTTCAGTAATGCATATAATCACAAGTATGGTATCTATACAGTGTGCAGGCAGGATCATCACTTATTCATACTGCAGTATCTTTGGTTCTGACTCAGCTATCCTTTATAGTTGCACAGAAATAGCAGGAGCTAAGGAGGATACAAGGACACTGACACAGACCCTTCACCATACCATACTGGAAAGCCTCTCCAGATTCTCTATCCACCTAATCTTATATCATTTCTGTGCATGCTACAACCTACCATTTTATGTGTGTACAGGATTTTATTATTTATCAAAAAAAAACCCCACTAAGATGTTCCTGCCCAACAGCTCCTTTTGGACAAGACACAGGATAGCAGAGAAATTATCTGTGAATATGCAACTGAATTTTAACAGCCCTGGAAGAGAAAGGGTTGAACACTCCTAATCTATTGGCCAGTATACAAAAATATTATCTGCCAAAGGCCTAAGTACTTCTCAGACATACTTTTAATAGTATTACTGTGTTAGTCAAATTTCACAAGAAACTGAATTCAGCTGATGCTGTGAGGAGAATTAAGTTATTTTTTAGCATTCTGTCCTTTTGGAAATTATCATGGGATATATTAAGTGCCAGTCAATCACATCTTTCAGGGACTGAAAGTCTTCTTGGATATGACAAATGTAATGTGTTGCATTATTTCTGTATCATAAAGCAATTTACCAGGCATGGGGTAGTGTAGTAAAAGAAAATTACAGTAATTCTCAAATTGACCAGGATGAATGTCCTCCTTCCTTAAATACACACTGAGCATCACTGAAAAGAGAGGTCTGAATTCCAAACAAACCTCAACATGCCTCAGCCTGCAGCTGAACACACCCTCCTTCCTCTTCACTCTTTCTCAAAGGCGCTATGCTGGAGTTATCACAGGCTAGATGCTTTGTTGGGGTCAATTTTGCCTTATTCCACACAGGCTATTATGTAGGAAAATTATAGTTTTCAAATTGCTGCAAGTACAAACACTACCTTGCTTTTGCAAACAATAATATAATTAGAGGCTATTATAAAATAATCAGCTCTGAACCTTAATTCTGCATGTTTTCACTAAAAATGCACAGACTGTAATTTTTAAGTACTGTAATTATTTCAACATTCAAATAACATTTCATGGAAATGTTTTGTCCAATGCTGACTCAGAAAGACCCAACATCCTGAACAGTTGGAAAATCATAAATGAACTCACAGTTCCTGCATGTGCCTTAAGATTTTACAAAGGAAATTAGCTAAAAGCTTTGAAAAAGACACAGATGGCACTTCATATCAGAATGTTACTAGAAGTAACAATTACAAAAAAAAAAAAAAAAAAGAGAGAGAGAAAGGAAAAAAAAAAGATAAAACTCCAAAGGGTAAGGAGTGATTTAAGGGGAATAGCAATGCTGATAACAGAGATCTTTGAACAGTTTTCCAAGGGCATAATCTTTGGCTAGACAGTGGACCAAACTGAGTACATCATGTTCTACAAAGGATGCAAATAAGTGAAAATTTGCCAATCTTTACAATATTTAATATTTAGTTTTGCCTACAGGAATTTATTTGAGAAAGGACATTGTACCTCCACACCTTGCCTTCTTCTTTAATCCAGTACTGAAAAACAATGGAAGATATGTACCTATTCTCAATCCAAGGAATTAACTGGAATGAAACTTCATGCCTGATAGGTATCTACAGCTGAGGAATGAAGTAGCTACACAGAATACCAAATGTAAGGAAATACTATAAAAAACATACAGCATCATACAATTATTAGAAATTAGCAAATTCTGAAGCCTTCGCTTTCTAGTAAAGCCTAATAAAGATACTGAAGCATCCTATAATTTACATCAATAACTTAACCTAAATTCCAAAATAATGTGTTTCCCTTTTAAGATCATATTATTTATTTTAACTTCAAAATAGAAAAGCAGTTCAGAAAAGTGCTTCTTCACAGTTAAATCCTGTCTTCTTCTTTTAAATGAGAACTGAATAGACAAGAACCACAGTCTCAGAATTCTACAGCCTGAGGCAGATCTCCCGAGGAAATCATTGCCAGAGCTCTTTGCTGACAAGCAGATGAAAGAATAGAGAAAAGAGTCACTGTGAATAACTGGAAATAGATTTGAGATTTAAAGGGTAGAGAAATTAAATATATTTGTAATTTTTTAACTTACAGAACTACAGCATGCATTGAAAATAATTTAAAAACACATAAGCAAAACTACAGAAGGTGGATTTGAGAAATATGATACAAAAAATTAATTAATATTGCCAGTAACTGCAATAGAACTAAAAATATTATTGAATTAAATTTATAAATATTCCTCTAAAGTATTAAGACCAGAAGTACCTCACAGCATAAGTTTTCCTTCTCTATTTAGCAGCATTACCCAGCAGCAGCATGAACAGGATATTTTGCTATAGCACTAGATTTATTTAGTAATTAATAAATTAATTTATCCATAAGCATCTTGTGTTGTGACTAAAAAAATCCCAATCCCTTGCCTATTTCTGACAATGAAATTCCTGCAAAACTGAGAAAAAACAGAAAACGTGAAATTTTCCATGAGAGTGCACTAGGCTGCTAGAACAGTGAGCTTACTGTTTGCAATCCATGCCATGGCTACCTACCTATAGCATGGGACAACCTTGAAGCTGACGAGACAGCTGAGTCTGCTTAATCCTGGTAGAGCAAGATGAGTTCTCAGAATATTTTGGTCTCTATGACTGATGGCAGCACACGTAGAGGAGCTACGAGAGAAATATAAAATGCCCTGTACTATAAAGGCTACCATAGGGCACTGATGTTCCACAAGGCAGTAAAAGCTGGTTTTAATGCCTTCCTGTGCTTTTTTGGGGAACATTTCATAACCAGTAATTTGATTTTAAAATATTAACACTTACTGCATTTATGATGTACATGTGTTAATTAATATTCTTTCTTTAATTAAAACCTGGCCAAAAGTTAAGTTCTCCATAAAGCTAGACACATGGTTGTCAACAAAATCTATGGCAACAAGGAAAGAACTAAGCATGGAATAAACAACAAACCCTCACTTGTTTTCTCCTGAAAAGGCCATCACAGCAGTACATGGTGCATGCACACAAGGACAAATGACATCTGCTACTATCCTGCTCCTTTTGCATGCTATGACCTTTCTCTGACTTGATTGTTTTGGTCAAGAGTGCAAGCTTTGAATGGACCTTCCACCAAAGTGTGCATAATAAAGCTTTGGATAAGACTACTGCACTGTTTCCATGCGTGGTTTGACCTTAAACACAATTTTACCCAGAAGAAACTTGATCACCAGGAAGATAGAAGAATTTTAGAATATATAAATAATTTAGCAATAAAACTGGACGTTGCAGAACAGCTGCTCCACAAATCTTCCATAAATAATGCTGCTGTTCTGATTTATGAGCATCCACACATTCCAATCCAAGTTTTCCAAACATTTTTCTCTTTTTTCTTCAGAATAATTACAGTTGAGCTGCTCAGCATTTTAACAGAAAATGTGGAAAAAATTTTGGTTTCATTTCCTGCATATTCCCTTTCTTTTTCTTTATGTCTATCTTATTTGAAATTTTCCTCCATTCTAATTGTATTAATTACAGTTAGTTCCTCTTATTTCCCTTTGTTATGCAATTTTTTATTGCTCCCAACTACCATTATTTTCTCATGTTGCAATTCCTGGCCCTATGATTAGACCTATTTCTACCTCCCTCTGTGTTTCTCCAGAACAATCCCCGTTGTTATCCAGCATGGTCCAAATCTTTCCTTTCTTCCATTTGTACTTCGTCCTAACACTGAAAATATCCCACTTTCACATTGTTATGTATCACTTCTACATTCAGGTTTTCCCAAATCTAAATCAGACATTTCTAGCCATCTTCAAAATAATCTCTGAATGCCATGCTGGTACTTATACCTGCCCTTACCATGGGCTAGAGTTTAACTCCTTTCCTGATATTACCCACAAGGTGGCTGGACAACCAAAGAAAAAAAGTACCTCAGCAATCCATCACGAAAAGTGCAAGAGAGGAAGGCTGAATGAGCCCTTCTCTCACCATGCCAAGCTGAGCACATTCTGTGATACCCCATGGGGAGCACAGATAATAAATCAATAGACAATTCAGTAGGACAAAACAGGAAGACCAAAAAGTAGTATGAATATTATTCAGCAGGCTGAGTAAGCCACAGACAAAGTATTTTGGGCTACAGAAAGAAAACAAAAAGGTGACTTTTTCTGGTGGACACAGAGAAGTTATTTGAATATAAATGTATCTCCTAGTTGTGAAACATAAAATTACACAAATGGATAAGAGCACAGCTTGTCCTTGTCAGATTTCCAAACTAAAGGAAGAAAAAGAGCTTGCACTTCTGTTTCTGCTTTCAGTGCATTGACCATCACTGATATAATCTGGAAAAGGACAATGAGGGCAGTGTCCTGATGTATTTTAACTGCTGTTTTCATGCAGCTGATGAGAACATTTTCCCAGAGACATAACTGAAGATATTTTCAGAATTATTTAAGTAAGATGCTCCTGTGCACACAATTCTTATTCCTGATTTAGAGCATAAACAGAGCACCTTGGGATCAGCTCAGAGAAAACACAACATTCCCAGAGTTCACCTTGTGGCCTAACAGAGAATTAAAACCTTCTATGTTTACTGTAAGGAGTTTACAGCTGTCATTTAATAGCTCCCATATTGCAGTTTTTACAATGGAAAATAAAAACATCAAAATGAAGGATAAATTTATGTTTTCTACAGGTTTCTCATCTCAAGAATTGTTTCCAACATTTCTAGAAATGTGTGCTTATTTGTGGCACATGCTTATCTTTCATCTTCCTTCTTATATATAATTGAAGAATAATACATGTTTCTGCTCCTAAATTTTTTAAGCACATATGAATAAAAACACCCCTCAAATGCTATACTACAGTACATGACTAGAAGACACTGTAGCCTTAGAAGAATAACAAGCTAAGCAGAACGAAATTTGGGATTAGATTTTGCTTGGTTTACTCAAAGGACAAGCATAGTAATATTTACAAGCTGTGACATCTGACTTAATTTTATTTCTTGTTGGCTAGAAAGAACAAATTGCTTCATTTCATTTTCAGCAACCTAGAATTTGATTCACATGATCATAGGACAGCTGCAGCACATTCAAAGATAAGCCTTCATCTTCTAAAGAGAGGTTTAAAAATGTAATGGGCCCTTCCTTGTAATGAATTTATATTTTCATTTTTGAGTAAATAGTACCACCACAAGAGACTACAGAATGCATTGTTGCATCAGAAAAGCATAAAAATTATTTCATTCCAGAACTTAGTTCACGGAAATAGAAATGAACACATGTAAATTAAAAGTTTAGGGGTCTGGCTCAAAACAAAGCTGATCCATAATACAGCCCATGTGTGATTAGGAGAAAACAAGCATTAAAATAATAAAGAGATGGGTATCCAAAAAATGTGTCATGGAGAGAGCACCAGCAATAACATATATTTTATTGAAAAATATTTAAATGTTCATTATATAAAAATGTCAATTTAATAGATAGTTTTGTGATTCGTGTGTCGTATTATTTGCATAAGATATTAACAGCATCTCTTTTTTTTACAAAATCAACTTCTTTTTTTTAAGGGGCCCCAGGAAAAAGATTTAAAGACTGAGGCCTTGAGCAATGTCTACCTCACTTTTAGAGATTAGCTTTTGAATAGATTTTACAGCCAAAAGAATTCAGTTTGTTCTGCATTTTTGTGTCAAAGATTCTTGCTCTCTGCCTTGTGTCAGATAAAGGGAATGATACAACTACATGGTGAGTTAGCTCAGTTGGCTCATCCTTTGGAAAACTAACTCCGCCAGTACAGAAAAAGCAGAAGGCAAATTTTCTGATGATTTAACAAGATCTATTGATTCACCTTCTTGTGATAAAATCACTTGATCTAATGCAAAGTAGAGAAGTGGGAATATGGTTTTGGGAAGGAAAGCACACAGGCTGTGCCTTTAAGCAGTCTCTTGCCACAGGATCAGCTTTGCATTCATCATGTACATATCCCAACATACATTCCAGTGTATGGGCCATTCCTTAAATGTTACCATCCAAGATCCCTCCTCTGTCTTGGCTGTGACTTTGGAGTCCTTTCAAACTCCTTTTTCTAGGGAAGGTGAGATTGTGCCCCATGACTTCATTGTGCTTACGCCACTCTGTCAACAGATGAGTTTTTCTAATGCTGTTATATGTTATCAAAAAAGTTGTGGTACCTCTCCCCAGTTATCCATGTCTACATATCTTTGCAATTTATCCTTTCATAAGTGCTTTAACTGTATTTTCAGAAGCAGACTAAGCATGGAAAGCACCTGATAAGTGCCACATAAATTAGAAGAGGCACTGTTATTAAAAGAAGAAGTACCATTATTAAATTTCTGAAGTAGTTCTTGCTTTCTAGTGATTTTCTGAAGTACTTCTTGGTTTCTAGTAACTGACACTGGAAAAACAGAGGTCCAAAAGGCAAACATGTACTTCAGTTCCTCTGACAGAGACCTTGGAACAATAGGATCGTTTAACTTTCATTAAAAGTAATTCATGGTGCAGAGTCTTAGAAATCCAAGGCCTATACAGCTCCTAAAGAACACTGGACACTGTGAATAGATCAACTGAAAATATGATGAAAATGCCTCCTTTATTATCTTTTGCAAATGGCTCAGTGCATTGCCTACTTCTATGAGATCTGTGACAGAGAAGTGCCTGGAGAGAGCACTGTGGTTTCTTTTCAAAGAAACAGCCGGAAGAGAAAAAAAATCACCAGCTAAGGGCCTGGATCTGCAGAGTTCCAATTTTACTTCATGCTGTTTCAAGAGCAACTGAGCTGCTATCTCTCTCAATTTCATATCTTTCATGAAGTTTAGTAGTGCAAAATTCAACACAGAACTAACTCATAAGCTTGGCCAATATTGTGAGCAGTTTCAGCCACAATATGTGATTTTTGAGGGGGATAGTTTGATCCTTGTGGGGCCCTTCCAACTCAAGATATTCTTTGATGCTCAGTGCTGAGCTATGTGGCTGGGTAAGAGACGACATGTGTTAACACCAAGCCTGTGGAAATCACAGGTGTCTGGGTGTGAGATGCTGCAGAGGAGAAAATACCATTGTGTAATCCATTGTGAAAAAAGAAAAGATTCAGGCCTTGGAATAATGAGCCTAGGATCAAGAACAGCCCTTGACAACAGCAAACTTGAAGTTTTTCCAGGCTTCTCATCTTCTCTAACAGTTATAAATTACTTATTCAACTGTGTCCAAAGCTGAGGAAGCCAAAGAGTGTTACAAGCTGGAGAACTATGCAGGCAGCCCTAAAAGCCAGGGGTCTACTGATCTGCCACAGCTGTCTCTTGAAAAGCACAATCAGCAGGGAGAAGGTAAGTCTACAAAGAAGTATAACGTCACTTTTTTTCCCTCTGAAATACCAAATTTATAGAATTTAAAGAAGAGGAGAAATAAAATCCAGTCACAAAATGAGATTGCAACTGTCCTTCACATAAGTAAGCTCTGACATAGAAGAGACAGAGGACATGGCCAGTATTTGGATTCACACTGAAAGGTAATGACTAATCGTCTTTGAAGGTTTTTTCCTCTCCTGAATACATCACCTATAAACACTACAGTCATCTTATAACTGATTTGTTTTCTCAGACCCAGGCCTCTGGTTACTATGTCCTGACACTGATTTACCCGGGTTAATTCAAAGGACCATTTTAGGATGTCCTAAAAATATTTTGTAGTCTACCCTGCAGATCTACTTTTAGTTATGCTGTCCTGGCATAACTTCCTCTGCTGAGCTGGTCAAAAACCTCAGCTCCTCTTTTATTGTTTAGGTAACTGGCAGCAAAAGTCCCATTTGGGAATCTTAGAGTGCTGCCTTCTGTATGTACCCAGCCCAATGCAAATGAAACCCTAGATCATGTGCAGTACTGAAGAACATCTCAGGGGACTGCAAGTGAGAAAGCCCTCTGGATTTGACTTTGTGATTGTACCAGCACCTACAGTCACTGAGGCAGCAGATGAGGTTACAGGATAGTGCAGATGAGGACACACCAGTTATTTTGAGGCTCTTTCCAAGACACTGCATCTTCTATCACAGTGCCTAGCTATCAGAGATTCTGCAGCCTGTACACAGCAGCATTTTCTCAGAGAAAGTACTCTGTCAACAGATAGTTTTAACATAAGCAAGGACAATCTTATGCCAAGAATTTTCAAATAACATCATCCAAAGCCACAACCTCTCCAGCAGAAGCCATAATAAATCTTGTACATCAGTCACACATTAAACAAATATAGAATCTTTTAGACATTTTTCCAAAGACAAAACAATACAAGAATTGAGCTGTCCATACAGACTACCATAAACATCAGTCATTGGTTCTCAGTGCTTTAGTAATTAATTCATGCTTTCTTAAGACCGAACATTGTAATCATCCTACATATTAGTGTGAACCTACACAGAAAAAACACTATGTAATTTTACATTATACTAAAGAAAGCATCTGCTCTACATACAATGATTATTTTTATTGAGAAGTCTCTCTCCTAAAAAAATTCCCAACTTTTTAACAAGTCATACCCACTTCCCACCGGAAATCTGAGTTTGAATTTGAGCTGCTCTGGAACCATAGCAGATACAATTTGTGTGTCCAACAGTTTGACAGTGCACTGCTGTCATTTCCCTCATGCCTCAAAACAGAACCATTGGCTGGGTGCTGCAGGTAACACAGCTAAATGAAACATGGTTTTCCTATTGCAATGACAGTACTACAGCATTAACGTTCTGCTTTTTCTGCTTTTCAGACAACAGTATCTAACCATGAAGGTAGTAAGGGAACAATATCACTAAATAATGTATATATTGTGGGATTTTTTACTTATTTTGAAAGCCCACAATATTCAACAGATGAACAACATACTTATGGATAGAAAATTCTGTTCATAAGAAATGTCAATACATCTTATTAAGTGACAGTGCAGTAGCATGTCTTTGATATTATTAAATTCACAGCTTTGATAAACAGCTTACAAATTACCTCTTGAAGGAAGATGCATAGTAATACCTGAAGCGTAAAGAGAGGAAATGGAGTTTAATTAAGTGTTGCCTAGCTAAATCACACAGATAAAAGCTTAGGGAAGTGGTAAAAATACTGAGAACTTCCATCTCTGCATGGAGTTAGTAAGACAGAGTCGCCAGGCAAAAGGCTGTATCTGAAAATATGCTGATACATACAGCACCATCACTTCCTGATGAGCAAAACATCCCATTCTCATTCCTCCCTTTTCACATGCAACATTCATTTTCTGGAGAAAAGCAGTATCATAAAACAAGGAAAAACCAGTAAGGATGAACTGCATGTATCCAAATTAATATTTAATACTTAAAAAATATACACAGCATTGCACATTTAGTAACCTAGCAGGAAAGTCTATGGGAAGTAAAAAAGAAGACATGAACACAGATGGAATCACCATGGAAAAAAGATACCGGGGTTATACTGGGGTTGGAAAGGGATGGTAGTCAAATATCTTTTTCAGAATTCATAGATTTTTAAAACAAATGGTTGATGTTTTTTTGCCATAATGCTAATGCTAACATCACACACGGTTTTCCTTAGGTATCACAATTAAGAGACCTTTGCTAATAATAAGGAATACAATAATTAATAAATTATTTAAATTATAAAAACTATTCTGTAATTATATAATATATACCTATTTTTAATATTTAATGTATTATTACATACAATATTGTTTATTAATAATTAATCAATAATAGATTATTAAGTACCACCTATCTTCTAGAACTATACAGCTTCCCACTAAGAAAAAAAGTGAAGTACCCTAATGCTTTTGGAAAGTATATAAAATTTCTAATGTATCAAGAGTCCAACATCTGTAGGAGCAGGGAGATTCTCAAAAAGTGTGTTGCTGCAGAACTCGGGTACTTACTCACATCCCACAGGTAACAAGGAGCCTGCATTTGACTTCACCTCATTATGAATAAGCCTTGACTGAGACCATTTCATAGAATCCTAAAATATCTCAAATTGGAAGGCAGCCATAAGAATCATCAAGACAAATCCCTGCTCCTTCCAAACTACCTAGAACTAATCTGTATAACTAGAAGTTTCTGGATGATGCTCCTAAATATATGGTTTATTTCTATTGCCCTAATTAAACTAATAAACTTTCAGAAACAGAAACACATAGATAGTCTCCTAAATTTAGCAGCATTTTTAAATTACTTGTGTAAACAATAATTCAGTCATTTGATAGGATGTACATTTCTAGACTTTTCTGACTGTAAGAAATAATTCCAATTCCTGTTTTTCTCCACCCTGATTCCTAAATTAAAATGTGCCTTCAGTAAACACAGAAGTATGTACAATAGCTTGAAAACAAACTCCAGACATGAATTTAATAAGGAGTCATCTTCATAGAAAGACCATCCCAACTACATCGCTCACAAACAATCCAAGCAAATTTACACTGATGTCAAGGACTCCAAAGCAATGCACCTGCCCTTCAGAAACAAGCTCAGGCAGATATGGTAACAACTCTTGCAGTTTTGTCTTTGCTTAATGAATGAACAAAGGCTCTTTAAGTGTTTCACGTGACATAATCCAACAGAAAAATTTCTTCTGAGAAATTTCATGTTTCTTGAGAGTGTTGGCTAGTCAAATGCTAACCTAAAGCTCCAAGAAGACAAGGGCTGGTACTTCAGTAGTGAGTCAGTCCCTTAACTACAGACTCAGCAGTCAAAACAGAGAAGAACTTCAGCACAAATTGCCTGTACTAATAACAGAGACAAGCTGTCATCTCCTAATTAAGACACCAACAACTGAATATTGATTAGAGTTTGTCACATTTAAAATAATTGAATCCATTTGGCCTCTAACAGCCAAGAGTGTTAAAGATTTGTAATAAAGAAAGGATCACCAGTTGAGGAATGCTTTGTCAGCTTTCCTAGTTTGTTCTGTACACTGAAAGACACGTTCAAAAATATTTTCTCCTATTCGATAATTTTCCCTATTTTTTGGTTCCCAAAGAGAAAATACCTGATATGTCCTGGTGCATAAAATTAATGCATATCTTCTTGTTGTCACATACAAAAGTGCTTCAAAGTGCAAAGGATTTAAGAGAATAAAAACCTAGAACTAATACTGCTAAATGTTACATCATTTAGTGGAAATTGGGATAAAATTATAAGGGTTGCACAGCAACCCTATGAAAGCCCAGAAGGGAGGTGTTTCAGCTGGATTTTTTTCCCCCCACCAGTTATATTTTTTTGAGACAATCAAATCCTGAGAAATAGCAATACTTGAGATAAACTGGAAGAAGAATCTATGGGAAGGTATCTGCCTGGTTAACAGTAGAAACAAGTTAAGGATATAATCCTGCTGCTTGACTAGGGAAAAAATATGCCACTGACCTTAAATTTTTTTTTTTATTGGGTGTGACAAGCGTATAAGGAGATGAGACCAAAATCCAAGTCCTAAAAAGAGAACTGAAATTAAACTGAATACTATTCAGAAACATCCCCTTTGAGTGATTTTAGTTCTTCTTTAGTACCCTCAGTTTCACATGTATGCCTCACAAAACATAGGATTGATTATAAAACAGTAGATTTAAAAATAATAATTAAAATTTCCAAGTTCCACCTGGTTTCCACAATTTCACGTTTACAAGAGAGGTTACTTTATGAGTTAAAAGTTCACATGTGATAAAATCTATATCATATATATATGCGTACACATTACTTTCCAAGATTATTTTTTAAAGAACAGGTATTATTTTAGTATAGTTTAAATTTATAAAAAGGGTTTTCTACAACAGGGGTTCAAAAAATGCTTTTAATAAAAAAACCCAAAGTCATCCTGATTCCACAAACTCATACTTTACAAAACAATTTTGTGATGTTTGCTTCCTAGATGTTCAAGTAACCAGAAAACTATAACTGGCTGTTCACACAAATGACTTCTCAGCTCTACCTTATTGATCCTGAAAGAAGTGCAAGAATTTAAAACCATAAAACAAGAGCAGGAATTTCTGTGGTTAAAAGGCAATTTAGGCATAACAAAATGTGGTGTTGCTGGTCAAATAAATAAAGGCATTTATTTTACCTTATTTAACTAACAGGGAAATCCACAGATATTCTTTTGCTACTCTTTCTTTCAATATGGAGGTTGCCCTCTGCAACTTACGCAGTGGCTGGAGAGAAACAGCGACACATATCTACCAAATACACCTTTCTCTCTCACAGAAGGTGCCTTCTGTGTTTGGATTTTGAGGGAGAATATTCTGGATGGAAAAGTCAATTTTTCATTAAAAGTCACTGAAGCTTATCTTTAAATTGGTGCCAAAAATGGTTCTTGCATAGCTACCTTTTGCATCCGGATTCATCATGTAGGGAATTTTTACAGCAAATTCCACACCTCCTGCAAAGCATGGTTTAAAATGGAAGCTCCAATACAACATTAGCAGTGGCCAAGCCATGATAAGAGAGAAGAGAATACAATAATTGTTATAGTTTGCCAAGCTCCACCTGGAGGACCTGGTGGCTAAATGGATTACTTGCTGACTTTTCACCTCTGGGATTCCAGCCCTGACTGGAGTGACTGAAAATCATTCTGATCAGTCAAGTGAAAAAAGACCAAAGTGAAATTAGACTGGTGGTTTCAGATCAGTTCCCTCAGTGCTGTACTTCCAAATCACAAAACCACAGCACGTTGAATGCTGCTAGCAGGGGAGAAACTGAGAGGCTTTGAGGCTTAATGAGCATGAATCCAGCTGCCTATCCAGCTCACAAACACCTTAACATAGACTATAACCACCCCATACAAACAGGCACAAAGTAGAATAAATGACTGTGGATTACCATACAAATTAAGCAGGAGGAATCCCTTGTGAACTTGTATTGAAATGCCTGCACTGCAATCACAATAATAAAATTGTTAATCATATTAGATTATTCTGACAGCCAGATGATACTTTGGTAAATGTTTAAACCAAATCTCTGACAGTATTTGAATATTTCTATTTTATTCTCTTTTCATTGCATTCACAAAAACTGACCAGTCCTAGTATATCCCATAACGCATGTGTTGAGAATTATTTCAATTTAAAAATGGAAAAACTGGGGAACAAAGTGTTTGGAGTGTTTTTATCCATAGATTTTTAAGGCCAAAAAGGGACAATGTGATTGTCTGATCTGATATTAGATTTTCCACCATCTCTATACAAAGCTGGACAGTGAAAAATCAATCAAGAAAACTGCTGTTGCCATGCAAGAATGCAAGATTTCAAACCCCAAGCTCAATTTCCTGTTAATTTATGGAACTAGGCATAGAAAATTTGCCTTGAAGACAGTGTTTTACTGCAGATAAAACAGTCTTGCCCTGTGCTGCTGTCTTCGGTTGTAGCTCAGCCAGCAAAGACAGAAAAAAAATCCCATTTTCTGCAGTAAAACAACTTAAATGGGAAAGAGAGTTGGCATACATTACACGTGTATGGGAAATACTCCATTAAATGACTGCTTGGAACCCATCAGAAGAAAGACCTCTGTCATAGTTGGAATATTTGAGGGCTAAGTTTTTTTCCTTTGGTAATTTCTTCTTTTCCTTGTCTAAAATCATATAAGATTGCTTTTTTATGGCAGAACCTGCAAAAAATACTCATTTGCCTAATGAATACATGTGACAGCATAGGTATAGAAGAAACTGATTTTTAGACTGGAGCTGAGGTGTCTAAGAAAGAAGTCTCATCAAGGATGTTGCCAGTAAAAATGAACAATTTTTATCCATAAGATTTTTATTTGGGTGTATCTAGCACACTGTCATGATTTTCATTAAATGAAAAATCAACTGAGGTAAAAACAGAGCCTGTGAATTTCTCTAGGGGATCAGGCATCATTCCTCACTCAAAAGTGATGTTGGTTTTGCACTGCAGAGCATTCTCAATTCTCACATCAGAGGAACACACACAAGTTCTTATAAAGCAGCCACAGCAGCCCAGCTTCAGTTTACAGAAGTCTGACTTTATTCTTCTCCCCAACCATCTTCCATGCTCTGTTTAACGAGATTAGGGAATATTAGCAAATATTCAACATTTGACTGCTGTGAAAATGTGTGAAAAAAAATTAGAAGTCAATTGAAACATCCTGTGTATGCGGAAGATTTTCAAATACGGTTCACTGCAGAAGGCTTGATTAGCTATACATGATTGCAATCACTAATTCTCTTCTTTAGGGTCGTATGTCTACTCAGATGCCCAGGAAATTTTTGTACAAAGAAAATGGGCTCTGTGTGTTCTACAACTCTTTCACCAACTTAACACTGAAAAGCCTTCTTAAACACTGTTTTTAACCGTAGCTCATGCAAGGAGTTTCCTGTTTGGAATTACTTGTTGTTATTTAATATTTATTGCTTTAGAGGATTTTTCTTAATCTATTTTGAAATGATTTACAGTATGAAAGTGCTTGTAGAACTTTTGTAAAACTTGCATTTAATGAAAGAGTATGCCAAAAGACCTTCTAGAAATCTGAAAACAATTCAAACTCCTGATAGCTATTTAGTTTTTGGCACAAAAATACATGGCTCCAAATTAATTTGTTTCATGTATTGCAGGTACCTTATACTGCAAGATCTCTCTATCTCTACTCTTTAGCTTCCTGTCTTTAACACTGCTGAAAGGAGACTGTATCCATATCCCGGACTTTATTTTTTTGGCTCAGTCTCTGACAACTGGATTACTGGGACTTGGATTACTTACTGTAGTCTATTGAAAACCATGTGACATTATTTTTTTCTCTGGCAAGTCATATGCATTATAATAAAAACTTTCTCAGTGAGAACCTTGGTAAGAACTCATCTGAAATTAATTGGTCTCCATTCAGACACCAAAATAAGACAAAGGAGCTGATACACTTTTCCATAAAGGAAAGATCAGAATTGCTAATGGCATTTACTGCTATGCAAAAATAAGGGGTTAGATGCAAGTTAATTGCATCTGATATTTCATCTGTTTCATTATAGAAACTCATGTATTCTATCTTAGAAGAGTACCACTACAGAAGATGGTGTTATCTTTCTTTTGATGCATTACCAGAAATTGAAAATGGCTTTTTAAAGAGTCTGTTGGGGAACCAACATTTTCCACGATTTTTTTCATCCTTTATTTCCCCAAAATGGATTTTCTTATTGATTTTGGAGCTATCATACATTTTTGTTCACAGTTGCCTAGCACACTGAAACATTGCTGGGCACACCTATCTCTTTTTCTCTCTGCTATTTAGATTTTGGATTATACAATCATTCATCTCCCAGTGTGAAAGCCTGCAAAATTTTCCATCTGTGCAACCTATTAATAATGTTTAGCTATACTTTAACATCAGCTCTTTTTCTTACCAGTCAATCGCAATTAAAAATAAAAATCTAAAAATCTACTTATGATTGTTTTAAATAAGCCTTTCATGCTTGTTTTATGTAAAGAAGAGCATATTCATTTGATTCCTATTTTACTATTTTACATATGCAGCAGTATCCAAAGTAGCTGCTGGTTGAACTAAATACAGCTAATAAAAAAAAAGTTCTTACTTTTTTTTTTTGTCCCAATACATTTTCTCTTAAGAGTGGCTATCATTAAGTCTAGTTTTATTTAAGAGCTATTCATGAGAGAGGTACATTTGTCATATTTAAATGCACCCTTGCATTAAGAATCTGTGTCTATTTGAACAGAAAATTTAGTTCTTGGAACACGAACAATGTGACCTATGAGCTAGTGTCTGTGAATCAGACAGAAGGATTTACCTTAGCATGAACTAATATTAATGCAGGGTATTTCTAAAATGCTGAGACCAAGTTACACATTCTTCTCTCTGTCTGGATATGAGACGGTGACCACAACCAGGTTTGCATTTCTAGAAGGTGGGCACTGCATTCAGTCGTACTTCTTATTTTGTTTGTCTTCTGTGGAAAAGCAATTGGGAGAAGAGAAGGCAACAGCATCCTTGGCACCCTAGCTGTGTTCGGACACGTAACAAACCCAGCATCTTCAAATCAGGACTCTACTCACCAAAGAAAGCCTAGGAGCAAGAGTCTGTATTAAGAGTGAATCCAAGCTTTGATGTCATGCAAGTGTCCCAACCATGTGTAAGAAGATGTAGTAGAAAGAAAAATATTTAAAATTATATAACCAAAAAAATAGGATGGTATGATCTTGATTTTCGTGTCTTTTGCAATCTCAAATTCTACTATGTGTTAGTGATAAGTATTAAGGCCTAAATATTAACATCTACTTTTATACAAACATTCATGTCTAAGGATGGAGGGTTTTTTTCATTCTTCAATACCTGCAGCTATGGTTAGATGGGAAATCAACATATCCAACACCAAGGTACAAGAATCACAAGCAGGAGGAGGGGCAGGAGTGCTCAAGCTATCATTAAGAACGACATGCCTTCCCCACAACCAGACTCACCCAGAGACCTCAGCAACCAGGGAGAGAGGGAGAATGCTTAAATTCCTGTCTTTGTGAAAAAACAATAACATTTTTCCTAAGAGAGCCCTTTACCTTATTTAGCAATTCTTAGCTTTTGTTATATTGATCTTAGCTTTTGTCCAGTTTTTTTGCACAGTCGGAGCTGTATGCAAGCAATGGTTAGAAGCTCCCACTCCCTGAATCTCCCACTACTGTGATGAGGTTCTTCAAGTGGAGGCATTAAAGTTAATCCCCATTATGCAGCAGTGTCACTCCCCTGGGTGCGTGAGAGGTGTAATTCTTCTCTCTCACAAAAAAAAAAAAACAAAACAAACAAAAACCCACCAAAAAAAACCAAACAAAAAAAAAAAAACCCAACAAAAAACCTAAAACAATACAACACATTTCATATGCCAGCTATCTTTACTAGAAGGGCCCTTGAACACCCTTGAGTTCATTTATGCGGCTGATATTGGCAAGGCTTGTTTTTTCCTCTTACTGGTGATTGTTGCTATTTTAGGGCAAATGTTGTTTGAAACAAAAGCACCTGTAATCACCAACACTTCATAAAGTGTCCTCAGGCACAAAAGCAGCCAAACAATGGATGCTTCCTCATACATTTGCATATATTTGGGTTCTTTATTCAAAGGAAGCCATTAGACAAAAAGAATGGTTGAGGATGCTGATATATAAAGACAAAGCATCAACATATTTAAATTAGCCTTTTCCCCCACCCCAGCAATACTGCCTAAAATGGTATTTTTAACATAGCACAAAAAGAAATTTCCACAAAACTACACTGTCATGAACTGAGATTATAGCAGCATATCCTACAAATAACAGCTCAGGTTGGTAGATGTCCAGACATGGTCCCTAATGAATTGATAGTTCCACCAATGATAATGTTGTACGTACAACCCCAGACACTAGGTGATACCCTGAAAACTTAAGTTTCTCTCAGTAAATTAGCATCTTTTTTCTTTTAAAATTATGGCAGTGTTTGTGGTTTTTTTGCTTTCCTGAGGAACAATACATTTTACCCTCTTAGTGACCTCCTGCCTCTAGAATTTGTACAGTTAGCATCATATCACTGCACAGGAAAGGAAAACATAACTGGTCACAAGTTTTCTAAAAGCAAGTGTTCCTAAATTCTTCTCTTCCCCAAATAATACCTCAAACATCTGCAAAAGGTAGCAACAAACAAAATAAGACTACCCAATTAATTGTAGAGTTGAATAGTATCTTATTATTAAAATTTTGGGGAAAAGCTTTATTCAGTAAACTTTGGCTAATCTAATATCATTACTTTAATACCAAGATGTACTTCTAAAATCAATCACCAGAACTACTGTAAAATTAAATAAAATACTGAAGGGGAAAATAGAGCATTAAATAGTCTTATATAACAAACAGGCTTCCTTAAAAGAAGACTCTAATTGCAAATATGTAAAATATTAATCAACTTCTAAAGAAATAAATCAGAAAATTTTTGCAAGCTTATATCTCTCATGTAGCCTATAAAAGCATTACCATTTTGTAGTTGTAATTAATTCTCCCAAACCAAATATATTCAGGAACAGCTACATTAATTTTGCCCTCCTGCTACTACCACCCTTTATCTGAAACAATTGCTTCACTTTCTTCTCTGGTGCCTGTTTCCAAAGCAGTAATCACACTCCTCAGCATTAATTGTACTGCATTTAACAAGCCAAACTCTTTGTACCCTGCACATTGTAGACTTTCCATTTTTTAATTACCCTAGCTCCACTTGTCCCAGTTCAAAATAATTTTCCATGAGCATGGCTAAACAAAACTGTCGGGTGAGTCCTTGCACCATGCTGTACATGATGAATGCTCACCTGTCTCTACCCAAATGCAGTTTCTGAGTGGCTAACAACATAGCCTTTTTTTATGAACTCAGCATACAGATACCTCTGGGGTTCTAGTAGGTTTGGGTTTTTTCTACTTGCTAATTTGTCATTGAAGGGACCAACTCAGTGCAGAAACTGGTGTCCTATAAGGCTAAAAAAACTCCAAGTCACAGAACTTCTCTATATCTAGAGCCATGTACACAGAACACAGCATTAGAGTATAAGGCTGGGCCCATATTGTAAGTCCTTGATCCAAGGACACATGTTGATGACAGTGATAGCAATTGTTATCATTTTTACTATTAGTATTATTACTGCTAGCGTGTGGGTTTTCGTATGAGTATGTTGAGCTTTTTTCAGTTCAACATACTCATACCAAAACCAAAAAATGAACCCCATGTTGTAGCCCACTACTGTAGCACTTTTATGCTACAAAATGAAGTTTATCTGCAATGTGCAGCACACAGATGCCATATGAAAGCATATGGGACTGTTTGAAAGTGCAAAGCCTATGGGAATTAATTGATTGTCACCACTGTTCAAACTGGTGGCCAGGAATGATATTTGGAGCTCTCTGTTTCCTATTGTCTTGAAGAGACAAGACCATTGTCTTGAAGAGAGCATAAAGCTCATCAGGAAACATGCTATAAATTAGAGACCATGCTAAAAATCAAGGAGAACAATCTACAGAAGTATTTAGCAGTCTACAAGTAATCCAAAGGAATGATCCTACACTTCCTAAACCTGAGTTTCGTTACATTTCTGTTATTATATTCCTCAAATTAAACTGATTTTCCCCATCCTACTATCTCAGTCCTCTCACTCTGTTGACAGTAAAGACACCTCCTAAATTTGTTTCAACTGCAAAAACAGAGAGCTAAAATTTACTAGAATTTAATGAAAAATATTAATTACTCCATTAACTTCTTAATCTTTAGGAAATCCCACTTTTTTTTCACCCTCAAACCAATATTTTTTTTAATAACATCTACTATCACATCTCGTTAGCGAGTTCCTATGTTTCCTAGCATTCCATATACTAATCTTCGTCTTTCCTGGTTTAATAAGTAATTTTTGTTATTCCTCTCTACAGATAACTTATTACAGTTCAATAATATTCCTGTCATTACAGATTCCCTCAAAATTATTAATTCCAAAACGACAAACCTATTTGCAAATATCCTCTGAAATCTGGATATAAGTTTTGTAGTTCTCCAGAACTGAACACATTGAGCTCTAGAAATTCAGATACAGTAATTCCCATCCTCATACAATCTATAACCCATGTGCTTTTGATCAGTGCAGCCTTACAGAACAGAAAATCCACTTCTTAATTACTCCTTTATTCACACAGCTGAAAAACTAAAAGCTAAAGTTTTATAAGGATTTAAAAGAAGCCTAAAGTGTAAATCAGTCTTTTACAGTACTACAACTTTTATTACACTTTCATGGCAGTCTCTTTTGTGCTGTCTTAATACTCTTCAATTAGTTATTTAAACATATGCTTTGCCTCAGAACCTCACAACAATGGTAATGTAGGCTGACAACAATAAACTCATGAAACTTTTTGAGCTTTTAAAATTCTGACCCTGGGGATGAGCTTCTGCTGAGTTCAAATTGTATTGTTAAGTCAATCACTTGGATGACTACAGATTATTTTTTCTAAAATAAACATTCTACTTCAAAACTAGCTTCTCAGCTAGTCTCCCTAGCCACTTCCAAGAGCTCCTGAATTTGACAAATCTCTAAGAGAAGTAATTGAGAAATGGAAGGTGAAATACAACCTCTATCAGGGGAGGAGCAGATAAGGTCATACACTGATAAGGGATTTTACCCTTTTGCATTTACAAGCTTGCAAAGGGACCATTGGCTGAAACGAAGTGGTTAGCTTCTGATTCATTCCAGGATATACTCCACTTCCTGGCAGTCTGGGCAGATTATTTTTTTTTTTTTCAAAAATTTGCTTAGTGGAAAAAAGCAAACATATTTGGCCCCTTTTCCCTGTGAAGGGAATAGGTTGAACTGTGGCACGTCTCCAAGAAGCAGTCCTTTCCTCCAGCAAATCTCAAACTGGGACACCAGATTCAGTTACACTTTTTACTATCCTAAACTTGTTTGTGCCCGACACATTTGGAAACTATTCCAATGTGAGTTTAAAGAGTTTTGTGCCTCTAGTTCCATGATAGCGCTTTGGGTTGTTTTGGTTTTGATTTTTTTTTTCCTAAAAGGAGAGGATTTGCTTTTTCTTCATTCATTGAAATGAACATATTCTTAAAGGTATTTTTTTTCTCTTTTTTACCTCTTGTTCTATTAAAAGACACAGTATAGCTAAAAGCATATCCCAATAATTATTCCACAAAATAACAAAAACCTCTGAGCTTATTCTCCTCTCAACAACTGAAAGAAAATAATAGAAGCTAGAGACTTTTTATGACAAAAAAGCTTTATCTCTGTACAGTCTATGAGGCAGTTTATTCATTATTTATCCACTCTTCCATTCATTCTACCATCCCCATTGACTGTAATAATTACCTCCGCAAGACTAAAAGAAAAGAATCCTTTTTAAAGTTGGGTTTGATCCTTTTCCTTTGCCAAAACTTCTTGACCAAGCTCCTCTGTCTCTCTGGAATTAAATGAAAGCCATATGCTGAAAATATGTAACTTGAAGACTCCTTCAGTATTAGCAACATTATGACTCGCACTGAGAGAACAACACTTAGCAGAAAAAAAACCCCAAAGAGCTACTTTTTAGAAGCACTGCACAACTCCTGACCTACCACTACTGTGTAGAAGCACAGAAGAATTGGTTTGGGAGCCAAATCTACCAAGTAATCAGATGGATGTTCCTTCCTCTCTCCCAAAGACAGCTAATTGAAGATTTCTTGTAAAAAAAAAAAAAAAAAAAAAAAAAAAAAACAAAAAAAAACCACCCATGTTTACATTTAGAGAGGCAAAACCACAGTCTATTTATGGTCTGCCTGAAAATATCCATGTACACAGAAACATGCACTGCACCTTGCCAGATTTAGTTTCTGACATCAGATGCAAAGCAATATGTGTGAGCATGCAGTTTGCACTGGAAGAATGCTTTAATACAAAAAACGAACCAGCAAATCCTTCAATATGCTCCATCTCAGCAATGCAGTCTAAAAGCACAATAATTTCTGAGAAGTAGCTCTACATTCCCTCATAAAAAACATCTCATCCTTTTATACCAGAAAGCTCTGGCCAGACTGAAATCCCTTGGTCTCAGGATGGATTAAATCATAAACTCCTAAAGGGAAGTCATACGAGAGAGATTCCAGGGGGGAAAAAAAAATTATGCTTCAGAAAAACAGCTATTTAAGTCTTCTCTGTATACCACAAAATTAAATTCCACTACAGAAAAGCCATATTATTCTACAGAATAGGAGAAAGAAACTCCTATCAATTGTACTAACACTTATTCTTTCAAAGTACTGTTTCCTAAATAGGGAAAATTCACTCCACTTTTACTAGAACTTGGTAATGCTGGTGAAAATCTCAGAAATTTCATCATCTGCACCTATTTTTAAAGAGTATTAACAACTCCCCTATTATGGTAACTACAACAAAGTATTTTTAAAAAGCAAACTGGTTTTGTTGCAGATTGGTTTTCTTTTTTTTCCAAAAAGATATGACTAGAGAAAATTCTAGAAAAGATAGTTTTTTTATATAGGTTGTGTGTTACTGAATTATTCATATAAGTAACTGGTCATTACCATCTATAATTCTTCTTCTGTGGGTCTCGGCATCTTAGCTACACTTCCCAAGCTACTGAGGATGGATTCAGGTTCACTTCCCCAGTAGGAGACCAAAACATCTCATTTTCTTTCAGTGGGTTTTATCACAACTTATTTTTGTCTAAATGCCCTTTTCTAAAATCTCACTAAAGCTTTTCACAGGCAAAATTATTTTACCATTTATAGTTTCTCTTCTTTTAATTAATAACCTAGGATATAATTGCAATATGACATTTCAGAGAGTGCAATTACAGTTTAATAAACCATGTAGGGCATTTAAAGGCAAAGTGCCCTAGGTTTTCAAGTACTCTGCATTATTTGCATAGTCTTTGACATGCTTTGTGGTTTAGTCTGATGTGGCTTTTCTAATTAGAAATAAACATAAGCTAATAATTCAACAGGCAAAGGGAAAGGCACAGTCAGAAAAACCCCCAACCAATTCTGCAGTTATATATTTATTCCATGCAATAATTTAGACACAGTTTATCCCTCTTTTTTTTTTTTTTTTCCAGATGGAGTGAAAAAATAGAGTGACATTGAAAAAGGGAGAAAACAACTCAACAAATAATACATAAACTCTAAGACAGAAAAATGTTCTGTCTTAAATGTTCTGTCTGCTGTTACTGTTTCTTCAGGAGTCTATAGATCACCTCTGCCCACATTAGGTTTTTTGAGCAGTACCTTGTAGAGTTCTTCCATAGAGAACAATAAACACAGTTAGTTAACCAGATGATTCAGAAAGGAAGAATTTGATAAGGATATCACCCAAGTTGTAAATGGACTCTGCATGACTCATTTGTCACTTAAGAATATCTATGGTATCATTCAGTGGAATGATACCTTTACTCATTCATTAATATTTTGGGACCATCTCCAATGGGGATAATTACTTGGTAAAACAGTACAATCAAATTATCTAGGAACAAGGTCAGATGTCCATACAACTGAAAGATTTTATTAAATAAAGTAAGTGTTTAGCTACTGTCTTGCAGGAAGCTCAGAGAAGATAAGGAAGCTGTGAACATGGGAAGTTGTTGAAAGACTTCATTGTACTAAGCAAAAAACAAGTAACAGTCATAATGCTGAATAAATACTGGCTTAAAGTACGTAATAAAGCCTCCACACCCAAACTGCTATTTTTCAAAGTAAGTCACAACCAGAACTGGCAAGATCTTTGAGTGCTCTCTGCTACAGACAGGCATCTCAAGGCCCTCTTAAAATGACTACCTTTGACAATAATTTTCCCTGAAAATATGATCTTTTCCTACTTCAGACTATTTCTTAAGTCAACTATTTTTATAATAAATATTTATTGTGATGAAACATGCTCTGAATTATTGGAAAATGAAGAAACTGGACCAACTCCCTAAGGAAAAATCACTAGGTATTTTTTCAAAGAGAGAAAAAAAGAGTTCTTTTTATTCTTGCAGTAACGACAGGATAGGAAATGATGTATCAACTATTTTTTGCAGTTCTCTAATTCCCTTTGTAAAATATTACCTCAAAATACTGATCTTCCACTATTATGCTAATTATTCTAACTAAATGTGTGCAAATTAGCAAGCTAAGGGTTTTGAGAAACATGCAGTGTGTCTTCCTTCTTGCTGTGTGTATTCCAGGTACCTTAATTATTATTTGACTACTTCATTCTATTTCTTTTTTCGGGTGTTTTATATTGTGTCATTTAAGTGTTTGCTATAATGGGCCCTCAAGGAATACCAATTGTTCACTCAGACCCTCAACATTCTCACCACTAATTTAGTGACCTTGAAACAGAGAGCTAAGGTATAATTAGTTATGTTCAGAATTACATGTATTATTCAACCTTAAGAACTTTCACAGTAATATCCCAGTCTGGAAAGAGCTTTCTTTCCCCCCCTCTTCGATTTGTTATAAAGAACTTTTCAAATGCAATGACTTGAAACCCACAGCTGCTAGGAGGACTGTAGAAAAGCCCATGACCACCAGGTGCTTACCTTGTACTGGGGGATTTTCTTTTGCTAATTTCCCATTAAACTTGGTTCAGAAGGTGGTCAAAAGTAGTTAGTACTTTTATAAAGAGCAAACACACACATGCTCTCCCCGCCAGTTCTAGTAAATGGAAACCAGTTGCTGTATGTGCTCATGTCCCCAGCACCTGTGGGAGCTGCTACCAAGGCAGATGGCCAAGAGGAGGAGGAAAAGAAGATGGATGAAGGAAAAAAGGAACCAGACGAACAATCCAAGATGGTATTCATCTAATTATTCACGCTTCTATTTTCTTGTTTCTTTCCTTCTGTCTCTGTCTGTTCCAGACTGAAAAGCAGTTGCCCTTTTTCAAGACATTTTATAATTTCACAAGCAAACTAAATAAAAAACATTAATTCTGCTTTTATGGAGTTCAAAATGGTGAGCAAAATAAGTGTACTGATAATAGAGAAAATGCTAAACAAAACACCTATTCCTGAAAAAAAGGGCTTTCTGGTTATGTAACTCTCCTATCATATAGGCAAAATTTTTTTTACAACAGTCCAAAAATATTTGGACTTTATCTTCCTCGGTTCCTGATCATCCCTGCCTTTTATCTCTGTTTCTTAACCTCCTTACTCCATTCTTGAAACCTGTTCTAATACATATGCAAACCATTACTAAAAAGCATATAATTAGACTTAAATCAATAGCTGGATATCTGGATTGTGAAATGGCGAAAGTCAGGCAATTCACAGAAACAACCCCTGAGGGACATCCTCTGCTGCTCTACAAGGTTTTAGGTTTTACTTTTTGCATTTTGAGTGATTAATACAAAATGTACCATGGCATTTTTGCTGCTTATAATGAAAAAGGTTTGCAACATTCAGCAAGATAGACTTACATTTGCCCAATATTTCTAACACAAACACTACCTTAAAATTTCTGAATTACCACAGCAGATTTTTATTATTTCACACACACATTCTCTGTTGGTAAAAGCAGTAGCTGTTTAATGTTTTTTAATGAGAATTAAGAATCTGTTTATTTGATTTAATCAGCTCATTGAGCATTCTCTTTGTTCCTCTAATCCCTTGAATGGGGATGTCAAGGCATGTGATAGCACACAGCCGTGACAATCATCTCGGAGGGTTATCTATCGCTGCCATTTATAATAACTAATGCATTTTAGTACTAAAGAGACAGCCATACTCATTACAGGGGAAATCTACTTCTCCCCATGCATAAGAGCAAGAGCAGCAGCTGGCTTTGGGCAAGGAATTATGGAGGTCTTTTGGGAATAGAACCCATTTACAAAATGGGAGCTGGCTCTGGAGTCCTCCAGAAAGGCCCAGTCACTCTATCACCTCTTTTTGTTCAGCATCTAGACTAGAGCAAATCAGAATTATTTCATAGTTTACCTTCAGAACTTCCTGCTGTTATACCACATTCAGAAGCTGCCATGGACTCACTGCTCTACTCTGCCACCGAGTATGTGTGCTATGGGTCCCACCAGGAAAAAGAACCTTCCATACCCAGTCATGGATAGCTTTCAGGATATACATGAACATGGCAAATATAACATTAGACTCTGAATTATTGGGTGTATGAAGTAAAAATTATGTCCATTTTTACTTCAGAGATTAGAACCTTCAATTTCCCTACCCTGCAAAAGAAACTCTTTTCAACTTTGTTTAGCACCAGCAAAGACCAGCAGAATTTTAATCAGGGCACACCTCTTTTAGCTGTTTCAATCTAATTTTAGTTTCTTGCACACAAAACGTAATGTTTTTGTTCACAATCAGTTGATACATCTATGTAAAAGCTACGTTAGGATGAAAGATACTGCAACAGCAATTTTTTTTTTCCTGTGGAGATGAAAATGTAGGCTGTCCCACTTATTAAGTACACCTACTATATTTTTTTAAAGTTTCCTCCTATTCCAGTTTCCAATTCACTACAATAATCTTCCCTGATAGTCATTCTGCTTCTCTTTACAAATTCATCAGTCTGAATTTTGTACTTCATGATGAACAAGAAAAATCTGCAATATGCTTCAAAGGATTGTGCAATGCTGATTAGGATTTATTTGAATGATGTGTGCACTCAACAAGGCAGGTAAAATAAGTCAATATGGTTATCATGAGTGTTCAGTCAATCAACTTCCAGAGAACTACACAATTGTTTCAAGTAAGGCAATTTTTGCCTCCTTTCTTAAGCTATTAAGATTGAAAAAAAGTTGAGCCATTAGATTATCCTTCAGCCTTGAAGAGAGATGATAACTTGGTTTTCTCACTAAATTGCAGCTCCAAACTTTCAAAGAACAAGATAAAACTAGACTGCAAGGGCTATCATAGAAGGTCCATAAAGTCTTTCGGGGTTTATCACTATCAGGTTTGAATTGTGTGTGTTTTTTGTTTTTTTTTTTTTTTTCCAAATCCAACTTACTTGCATTAGTAAAATTTTATTTTCTTTTTGTACTTTCTCTTATATGGAGCGTGTGGTTGCCTTTATCTACACAACTAAAAACACTTTTGGGATTTCAACTGAAGCTTAAGTCTGCTGCCATTATTTAAGCAAACATGAATATTCAATTTATGCTCCATGGCCACAGAAACGTTGTGAATACCAATCACTAAAGTCCCATCTCAAAAAAGCAGCACAATATAACCTCTGTGAAGTGACTAGGGTCCTTGCTAATTGTAGCTTGAGGAAGCAGGACAAGTTCTGTTCAGCAATATGTAGAGAAATAATAAATTCCTTAAATGCATCAGTGTTACCCGAGAGCCATACTCAGTGACACTGAGATCACAACATGGCCATAAATAGCAGCAGATGAGAAAGCACATGCAGGGATGCTCATCTGTTTTTCCTGGAGGAGACATCTAAAAGAGCTATTATGACAGATCTGAAGAAATATGATATCCAAATTTCCCTTAATTTCTCCTAGAGATGAACCTTAGAGGCTGCAGAATCAGACTCATGTTTTTTGATGTGATAAATAGATGTTTTTAAGCTTTTATTTGCTAGCCACATGATCATACAGCCCAAGGCAGCAACCACAGATACCACAAATTATTTTAAAGGAAAGGAAAATTTCCATGCCGTATTTTTTTAATGGCACATTTTAATGGCTGCTCAATCTGATGACTTGGATATCATGTCCCATCTTTGAAGAGTGCATCATTGTGCACAGGTAATTGCACTGACTAGAAACTGCACCTCCCCATCAGAACTCATTGAGGAATTCATTCACTCCATTTGATGGTAGGTTTGGAATCAGCTTGGGTCCCTGACTCACTCCATTAACTAAAGCCAACTGTCTTCCTGGTAAAATATTCACGGCTTCTTGAGCAAGAAAGATAAATTATGTAAGCAATTAAAGTCAGCGTAAGTGTCAATTTAATCACAGTGTGGTCTGGCAAGAATGGAGTTATTTCATAGATACCTGTTGTACGTCCTCAAAAGAACTTGCATGCAAGAGAAACTGCTAGGTAACAAATCCAGGTGGGTAGAAGTGACAGACACCAGATTTGCCTTGTGCAGTGAAGTGTGGAGAGGGGGAGCTTTTCCAGCTGTAATGAATTTGGTGCAAGCACATTAACAAGCCACTTACTTCTATTCTGATTTATCTTTACCATCAATTAGACATCTTTTATTTATGCCTTAGGGCTGTGCTGTGTTGGCACTTGCTGTGCACTCTTACCCCTGTGAATTTATTAGCCAAAGATGTCATTTAATCAGTGATTTCAATTTACCACCAGCAAATCACATTTACTGTCATTATTTCCAATAATGTTTTTCAACTGTGTGGTGCTATGTTGTGTTTCATTTTTTAAATGGTGTCTTCAGTATTGTCAGTCTGGTCACATTAGACCTCAATCTGTGCCAAAGAATGAGCTAGCTTCCTGAGTTCCAGCTCTCTACTACTCCACAACATATCACACATGTTAAAAACATAATCAAATTTTAAAGTAATGCCTCAGGACAGTAGCTTTTCTACCTCAGTTATAGTTCTGTTACTTTCTGGATACTGGTCCCAATGGTCTCAGCAAAATGACATCAACTGTCCCAATGATATCAGCTAAACATGTGTGAGTTGGGTAAGGATGACAAAAGATAACAGAGCCACTGCTTTGAGCTTCCCCTCAGGCATCTTTTATCATTACTTTGCAATATTGACATTCCCAGTGAATGACTGGCATGTCTAGGACAGGAGCTGAAATAGCCAAGGAGCAGTTACCACAATAAATATGCCATCTGATATTCAAGGTTATTCAAGTTGATTATGGCAAAGAGCCACTCACGTGACTTCCACTTTGAAATACCAGTAGCAGGAAAGACTTCATAAAGCTCCCACCCACCAATGCTGCCAACAGCCTTGCTTGGGGGATGAACTGAAAGACGTGAAAAGGACCCTATGTCACAACAAAAGAGACCCCTACAAGGGATCCTACAGTCTCTACAAATATTCCTCAGATATTCCTATTTCTAGGCCTCTGTTTGCAACTTAAGGGTACTTTCCTCAAATGCTTAATTCCTTTGTCACCTGCTTTTCTGTGGCATAGGGAAACAAGGATCATTAGGATTTTTTAATACATAAAATAACAAAACCAAAGGAAGACTGAAGCATCTCTTCCTTAAACACATGATATTTATAATTTTTTTAATTATTCAGTTTGACATGAATATCTGACTGTTATGCTTATATAAGCTCAAGGCACTGAACAAAAGGGTGCTGGAACAATGGTCTTCAATGTAAAGGAAAGGAAAAACATGAGATGAATGGTGAAACATTAATCAATAATGAATCAATTAGGACTTAAAAGGTGTACTCACTTAAAACTAGGTTCTCTCATCCCAACATTTCATGACTCTCTTTGGTATTAAAATTAAAACATTGATTACAGATCATTATTTCTAGATAATTTGCTATGTGTATAAATTGTACAGATGTTAAACATCAAGCTATTACTGAACAGTATTTTGTGTTTTATTGGCTGTGTTGGGTAAACAATTTTTTACTGTGGTTTTATTTATTCTACTAAGGGTTAAAAGCTCATATGGCTAATGCATCCCAAAATATAAGAGAAACAGACCTTTGAATAACAGTATTTTATACCTTTTTTAATGAGTAAAGACTGCTAATAATAGCAGTGAGTGAAAGCATTTGTAAGTATTAATGTCTATTTGTTCTACAGTTTAGTTCTTCGCATGTACATTTATAGTTAGGAAGACTTATGGAAAGCAAAGCAAAACTAATCCATTAGGTAATATTGAATTGGAATATTCTTTTCCTGAGGTTCAAAAGACTTCTTAACATGGTGCAAATAAATGACAATGAAAATAACCATTCTTCAAAGGAAAGAGATGTTTAAATTCATTTGGGGAACCGGCACGCTTTCTGTAAATTAGATTTAAATTGTAAAATTTATCACACCTACAGCCTGTCCTGTAGGGTTCACAAGACTCAGTCTTATTACTTTAAATAAGCTGTGTCAAATCCTCAGATGCATCAACCTGCCTTTTGGGCAGGTCAGTAGGGACAGATTAGGCAGACTGTCTTGCCTGGCACTCCCAAAACTCCACTTTTCTATCACCCAATACAACTGGTATATTAAAGGAAATAATATGGCCAGGGGTCTGTTTTACTAAGTATTGTAATTAATTCAGACACAGAACAGACCCCAAAAGGATGATCAGAACAAACTTCACCAGAATCAGGAGCTGCAGTCAAGCAATTTTTAACAGTTAGAAATCCAGGCCACTGTCTTTACCTGTTTTTGTCAATGACTTTGGTTATCTGCCTGCTATCATCACCAAACTGCAGCAAATTCCCAAAATCAATTAAGGTGCTAGATTAACATTCTTTACAATAATAGAGTAAGATGAGCTTTCAATTTCATGGAAGAGTCTTTAAGGTGAACTAAAGCCAATGGGGTACAAATGAAAAGCCTTAAAAGCCCTCAGAGGACAAAACATGATTCTCTCTAAAGCTTGCTTCTTAGTTCACAGCATACAAAATAGTTTAAGGGAATTGTGTCTGATTTGCTAAAATTTTAATTCCTTACTTCTTTGATCTTTTATCTGTAACACACCATAAATAAAGTTCCATACAATATATTTAATTTGTGCTAGCATTCATGTTCCTATAGAAAAACAAAATAATCTTTTTCTAAGTGTTTCTAAGGTTGAATCTTTCTGTATTTAAAAAAGGAACAATGAAATAAAAAAAAAAACAAAAACAAAATGCCAAAACAGAGTGACAAACCCCACACCAAAACCAGTTTTATATCTTTCCAGATATCCAGATGGCACTATTAGCTGGGAAGTGAAATTTTCCTGCATTATGTGCCTTCAAAACTTAGAAGACCTAGGTGTACCACATTACACAGTATAGCCAAAATAATCTCAGTTCTAAGCAATAATAAATTGGGTATTACAGATTTCAGAGGTATTACTACAAAAATAACCCTTTGTACTTCATCACTGCAATCAAAATAACATTCAAAGAAATAATTCAAGTTATGGATGTCTCAGAGGACTGAAAACAAATTCTATTCCATTCTCAGAAAAATTTTGCCAAGAGAATCCATTGTTGATCAAAGGCCTTATGTATTTAGGGTTTGCATGCATATTATGTGTTATCTAAGGGAGCTACTAATGCTAGTAAGATACATAAAGCACAGACTAGTAAAAGGTTATCTCCTTCAATACTTAAAGAAAAAAATGGCTTTATCAGAAGTCGTCAAAATGCAAAGGTAACACAGCAACTCGGCAGCTAAATAGTACCTGACTTCCACCTGCACTCTGCTTTTTAAATGACACATTTCTAACACAACGACTCAAATAACAATATACTTCATGGCAGCACAAACTTTTTGAGGGCATGAAGAACTCTTATCTCCCACAGAGGACAATGGGAAGTGGCAGCACCTTGAAGGATCGCACCTAAAAGTTTCACTTAAAACCAGTGGGATCTGGCCTGTCCCAACACTGTGATCCTCGGATGGTTAAAACACACATGGATAGGGACACAATGAAAAAGCTAAGATGGCTTTTTGATGAGAGAAATGAAATGGCATGAAGGCAAGCATCTGTTCAGAGGAGGACCATGCACACACTCAGCCAGAAATAGAGAATATGTAAAGACAGCATGCTTGCTTCTAGATTACTTTTTTTTAAATTAAATATGGCACTGCAAAACTAAAAGCTTCACAAATTAGTTTCCTTGAAGGGTCTCCAAAAACTTGGATTTCCAAAGGGTGATGTCTACAAAATAATAAATGTTCATCTTACAAAGGTCTTTGTAAAGATGTATGAAAAGGAAGCTCAGTCTAATTCACCACTTAGGCAGTTAAGGAATGCTTCTTTCAGCATTGCTCTGTGGCCTGTGTCAACCCCATTATTCTTAATAAGATAAGGATGCCTTGACACATGTTTCATTTTCTGTAATAGTCAAAATTGGTGATGCTGGAAAAGCTTTTCAGGCACATGCCCTCCCTCTAACTGCAAGTCAGCTCTTGTTTATAAGTGCTGGCATTCTGCTATGCTGCTATCATTATCTATGTTATCTGCAGCATAGGTTGCATTATAGATTTATTTTTAATGACTTTTTTTCCTTTGAATGAAAATTCTGTTTGCTTGTTACCTCAAAATAAGTCTCCAGACAAAACAATACCAGCATTTTTTAATTTTCTAACCTGTTATTACTATTAGTACTTCATATTTCTTCACTGGTACCCAAGTGCTACATAAACACTAATTAATTATGTTTCTCAACATGCTGGTGAGATATGGCTACCATGGCTATTATTTTCATCCTAACAAGAGATGAAATGACTTGTTCAAGGATGCAGAAACAAATCAGTGATTCAGATGCAAGGTTTGAATTCTTGGTTCCTGCCTCTATTGATGACCAACACTTCCTCTCCTTTTGTTGGAAAGAAACAATCATAAAAAATTTAATGTGTTATCTGTTAAATATCTAATTGTGCATTACACAGACTACTAGTATCAGTGTGCATAAATACATCACCACCCAAGCATTTCATCTTCAAGACAAGTAACTTCAGCAATAATGAAAAAGGAGATGTATCAGAAAGAGATCAAAGGTTAATTGTTATCACATTAGACTCTAAAAATATGCTCCCCTTTAACACCTCACGACAGATGCCAGAAAAACAGACAGAATCTGCCACAAAGGAAGAAAAGATGCTAATTTGCAGATAAGCCAGCTATAGTCTACAGTAATAAAGTCAGTTCTTGTTGTTTCTTAATAACGAGCTGTCAGATGGTGGCATTACAGTGTGGTCTGACACCCAACTACTCACAAAGAGCCACAGTGTTGTGACGACACTCATCTCCTTCACTCCTCTGGGATATTTCAATTCCATTACATTTAAAATGGAACCCAATTTCCTTTGTAGAACAAACCAACTTTGAAACTTAATGTAATTCTGTGGGGTGAGTGGGCATGAGGGAAACCAATTCATAAGGAAACAAAATCACATTACTACATCATCATTTCTCACAAATACACTGCCTACTCTGCCTGGTACCCTCCCTTCTTCCCCTTGCCCCAGGGCACAACACAGTACAGTGCAGTACATTGCCTTATGAATCTTCTTCAAGTACCCAATTATCCTGGTGCACCAGACTTGTCATTACCGTGACAGCTGTGTGCAGCATGCAGTACATGCTGTCAGAGGTGAAAGATTGTACACAGGCATCCTGCATTTCCATTACAACATTGAAAGGGAAACGGAAGGAAGACAGACACAGGCATGCACACATTCTAACAAACAACGTTGCTGAAGATGTTGTTTAAAAGTGGAATTTAAGATCCATTTTTTTAAGTGGCAATATAATTGCCAGGCATTCTGGTGCTGTCTAAGCCTCCAGCAATAGTCCTCCTGTGTATTTTTTGTCATGATAATCAATGAGGTGACATAAGTACATTTTGAGCACTTTTAAACAGAGTTGAATAAAACATTCCATCAGCCTGAAGTTGCTCCAGAAGAATTAAGTTTCATATTTTCTTTTCTCTGACCAATTTTTTTATTTTCAAAAAGTAAATAGCTCATTACTTTTCACAAACAGAGACTCAACCACAAAATCTCACAGGATATCTCCACACTGAATTAGTTGTGCTGGTTTAAATAACCTCCCATGCATAGAAAGGTGCACAGAAGTGATATGGGACACTTACCCTCTAGGTGAACTGGCTAAGCACAGACATCTGACCAAGGACACATCTGGCAAACTGAATTGTGATGGATCAAACCTGGCACTCACATGGAGGGAAGTAATCCCTCTAAGCATATGTTCATGTGAGGTGACACATGCCCTCTGTTAATGCCAATGAAAACCATACCCTGGAAATATCACAGTCAATATCTCACTGGATGAGGCCTTTTAAGGACAAACCTGCAGGACAAATGCGTGGTTTCAGTTCTTAAGAATATGCTGCAGATTTTCTAATTACACAGTGTTTGGCACTTAGGCATCTCACTTCCTCCTTCTTGAATTATCCCCGGCAATCCCTTGCCAACTCTTCATGTGATCATGCAGTTCATTACAGCTGTAAATACAAATATCCTTTTTCCACAGCCCATCATTATTAAGAAACCATATGGTACAAAAAAAACCTATAATAAAAGTGGCATAGGGAGATGTCTTCTTCCTTGAGTAATGGATTTTCTATTTTAAACCAATGTATAATAAGCTTGTAGAAAACAATAATTACAGAGAGTTGAGGAGTTTTTCTAAAGACAAGCAGGCTGAAAAGGCTGTGTAGTAACTCTTAATTCAAATTTAATTTAATCTAAATTAATAGACACAAATGGAAGCAACCTGAAACCCCTGGTCAAGTATTCTAATACCAGCACTTGAGAAGATGCATCTTCCCAGTCTGAAATGGAAGAGAAGGGGAGCAGCTGCAGAGAGAGAAGGGAAGTAAACAGAGAACTCCCACCTCTCTCCTTTGCAAAGTGGGAACGAGGTATTTATTACTCAGCATCAGCTGCTTACTTTTCACAGGATGATATAACACACAAAGCTTCTGAACACAATCTAGAGGTAATACCCTGTGCAGACACAGCGCATTTATATTTATAGAGGACATGGGAGGCTGAGGTTATGGAGAGTCAGTGCAGAAGCCTTTCATTCCATGCTGCACATAACTAAAGGACAAGCATCAGTTCCTTGGAAGAGCTGTACAAAATTTGTGCTCCAAAATCAGTGTCCTGTAGTGAAATATGATAGTGCTGTTCTGGTGTTTGGATAACACAACTCCTTACTAAACAATAAGCTCTCAGAAAGCAGCCTCCCTCTCAGAGTCAATTACACAGAAGACAAAAAAAATGTGTAGAAACAGAATAAGCATTGAAAGGCAAGGATTCAGAAAAATGCTAAAAAAATAAGAACTGAAACACTTTTCAATATCAAACATTTAATCCTTCATAACTTCTCTACTGCAAAGGCCCAGGAGCATCACTCCATCATGTTCTTAACAGCACAGTCCCACCAATGTCAACAACAGTCTTAAGCCTGTGTGAGAAAATATCTTTGGAGATGGTGTAGGAATTATGACAGTGAGATAAGGGAGTAGAGAAGGGTGGAAAAACAAATAACAGCAGCAATAAGAAAGTGAGTTCTAAAAAGTGGAACTGGTTATTTGTGTAGTATCTTGCAGAAGCAGCTCTGACAAAAACCAAACCCAGCAGTTAATCTGACAAATACAAAATATGCATAATTTTTACTAGTTATGAAAACTGCAGCTGTTTTATAGCAGAAGGTTATGAATTTCCATATGGCTTAGATTATTATAATTTCTTTAAAAACCTACATCAAACTAACAACCAATTATAATTCTCATCTCTCTAATAATGACATTTTTCTATGTAATGTGAATTGCTTTCATTTTAAATTATGCACTACCATTTTTTTCACAAAAAAACCCTAATACAGAATTTTGCAAATGCATGGCTTATCAATATTCCTAAAGTAAATATCCTCTTGTGAAGCTGCAAGGTCAGAGGCGTAGAATGCACACATGATCATGTTAGTGGTAAGAAGGAGCTATAAATAGCTTAATTAATTTTAGTACTAATCTTACTCCCAAGATCCTTTCAAGTTAGAAAATCATCTTCACCTTGCTGAAGCTTTGTGAGTGGGAGCACTACACAGCTGGAGGATGTGACAACTTTCCTGTCACAAGGATATGCTGCATAATACCTGGACAGCATCTCTGGGAAGCTGGTAGGAAGGCAGAGCACACTTGTCTCCAGCTTTTTAAGGACTTTTAGAGTGACTAAGTTCTGGCTCATCTTAGCTCTGCAAAATTACTCTTATGCTTAAGACTTTTTTTTTTCCTTGGCATCTATTAGCCTTATGAATGTTAAATAATCTACAATTCTGGCTTTAAAAAATAATTTGGATACTTGGGATTAATAGTCTTGAACAATGTTGTGCATTTTGGTAAATACAAAAAAAATCTCTTCCTAATGTGCTGCATAGGAAGCCAGAGGTGCTAAATGCAACTTCCATTCTGAAAAGCAACACTTTAAAATTAGGATTTATGTCTGAGTTTTTCTGAAAGGCAAACAATAATCTACTATATCTTAATAAACAGAATGAGAAATTCAGAAATCACTTGGTGATAAAAAGATCCATTTCCTCGAAAGGGAGAGGAAATTAGTCACTGAATATTCATTCCCTTGCATCTCTGCACATGCTCATATACCCAACAACAGAAATTAAAAACACCACACTGGGAGATGAAGACTTCAAATTACCAGAACCCATGAGACCGTTCACAGTCTGTGACCCACTGATATTAGCAGACTTTCTACATGTGCACCAATACAGATCTATCACAGCTCACCTTCAGAAGGTTTTCTTACTTTAATGCTGATTACAATTGAGCCTCTGATTTTTGAAGACAAGAATATTATCCCAAGTCTGTTCTACCAGTACTGTTATCATTATTCAAATTAGTACCGGTATCTTCAAGACTCAAAATAATTCCTAAAACATACTCCAAATTATTTAATATGACAAAAGCAGTTTACCAATGGAAATTACTGTCTCTTTGATATGAAGATAAAAATCCCCACATATTAATAAATTTTTAATACATCTAAAATACTATTTCCCCATTAGACACATTTTCTTACCTTAAATTAGGAGTAATTATTATTGCTGCCAATGTTAAAAAACTAACAAACAAACAAACAAAAAACCAACAAAAATCCCCAAATTAACAAAGGTTAATTGAAAGTAGGGAAAAAAATGTTGTAACCAAGATGTTCTACTTCATTAAAACTGATAGTGGACACCCTGTTTTTATAGAGAATTATTTCAAGCTATTCAAAATTCTTCTGTATAACATGCAATACTGGCAGACCCTGGTGCTGTTGCTGAAGTAGAAGATACTCTACTTCAACAAACAGCTACCTTTTGCCATCTTCCAATTTCCTTCAATCTATTGTTATATTTTATTTCAATATTAAAACTCCACTACATAAATCCACCCAACTGATACGTGTAGGTCATATTCAGGAGACTGGGAAGTAGTCTGAGGAGTGTTTGTAGAACCAAATATTCTTATAAACTTTACATGCACAAGTGAATTCATAATTTTGGCTGATTTATCAACCTATTAGAGAAAGACTCACTGTATCTGGAATGTATCAGCTATGGCCTAAATAGTAATATTCTACTCCTATAAGAAAGGTTAAATTCTGCAGATGGTGCTTGCACAACTGGAACGTCTTTGAGGAACCAGCAATATTTTGGGGTTGTAACACAGCCAAATTGCTAAAGTACCTACCGTCTCAGCGGACTAACAAGTGAAGAACCTTCACCACCATATGCCACTGAGCCCAAAGACAGTAGTAACACTGTAAACTACCTGTATTATAGGACCACAAGGAAAAGTTCAAAACAAGGATTCAGGTCAGTAGATCGGGACTTGGAGAAAGTTTCTAAGTGTTCAGCAGAAGAAGATATATACTCTGACAGCATGTGCCTTCAAATTGATGCAGCCATCTTTTGCTTCCGAAATAGGAAGGTTTTATTCACTAACCCCATGATAAAACCATTGGTGGGGAAAGCCTTAAAAGAAACACTTTAACTATAGAGGAAACACTGTTACTACCTACTGCTTGGATAATGTGCAGCACTGGAAAAGTCTTCATTAATTTATCATATCATTGTAATAATTTGAATTGGCAGAAGTTTCAAAAAATAAAATTCAGCATCATATTAGAAAGATTTGAATGTATTAGCAATGTAACTCTTCTGGAAAATTGCCTTCACGCACAGACAGTCTTGTAATTTCCAGATTCTCTGTTCTTTTCTTATGTGCCTTTTAATAATGCAGCATATTTATACTGTCATGGCACAAAAACATTTATTAGCAGAAACATTTGATAGTAATAAAGCAAGAGTAAAGCTACCTTCCTTAACTGTGTTGCAGAGCAGCAGCTCCTTGGTTTTTCCCATGCCTAAACTCTGTCTGGGATCTGTGTGGGAACAGATCTACCAATTTTCTTGATCTCCTTCTGCTCATCGTGGCCTCCACCTCAAATCTTGCTCCATGGGATTGCAAAGCCACGTGAAAAGATGGTCTGTGCCTTGCAGAGACACTCTGCATAAGCTCCCCAAACCAGTTTAATCTTCTAATACAGCATTATAACAAGCTTTTATCAACACAATCAAATCAGGGGTGGGGGGAAAGGAAGAAATTGCTCTATCTGCAGTAGAATTTCACTCTAAGACCACGACTGTGTTATCAGCATTTAATTTTGGAGTTTTTTAATACAACCGTCTAAGAAAACATATTCTACATTTGCTTCCATCAGTCTGACGTTCGAGAACACTCACAGGGCAAAAAATATGCAATTCCATTTGGTGCAACTGATAGGCAATAAAAGTAAAGATAATACAGCAGATTGCTAAGATGACTGACATAAAATGGGGCATGATGTTTTGAGACATTTTTCTACCCCATTTAAAGTAAACAGCAGAAATGCCTTTAGAATTTAGGGAATGCTAAGCCTGTCCAGAAACCATTCTCAATTTAAATTCTATTGCCATTTAAAAAATGCTGAGGTGGGAACAGAAGATAAAATGTCTGTATCAGAGGAATTACATCCAAAAAATAGCAAAACAAGTTATGACATGTAGCATAGGTTGCCCAACTGCTTCTTAGTCATGGCTTGGAGCCAAGCATTGCTTGTCTGTTTCACACTAACAGCTGGACACTCTTATGGATGGTAAGTGGCCTTCCTAATGAATTATGCTTAACACTATAACCTACAGATCTTCTCCAAAACCAAAGTGGAAACACCACAAAAACTTGAGACACATTACAGGCTGAGACTAATCTTCTATTGTGTGGGCCTTCTTCAAGGGCCCACACAATAGAGGTGTGCACAGCAACTATTTCTGGCCACCTAAGAGGAGATGGGCAGTGCAAGTCCTCTCCAAACATGGTGGGGAAAACAAGAAACCTCATAGCAGGAGTGGCTTCAACACAGGGCTGCACAAGGAAGCACACAGGGCTGCAGCAGAGTGCAGCAATCTCCAGGGTCAGAGGCAGATGTGTGAGCTTCTCTCACTGGTGTGGGGGTCACAGACGGAAAGAAAGGCCAGTGCCACCCTCCCAGCCTGCAGGATGTCATCCTAGTTTGGGAGAAGCTGGACCCAGGAGCCTGTCTCATGCGCTAGGCTGGGCAGGACTGAGACAAAGGTGTGCATTTAAATGTGTTTACAGATGATGTAGGAATGGTGCTCTGGAAGTCCTGTCTCGGTGCCCTTGCAGACACAGTTCTGTCTTAGCTACAATGCTGAGTGATATTGTTTCTGGCATCTAATCCACCTTGAGGGTTTAATATCCTTTTCTCTCCCCTCCTTGTCCTGTCCATTCATGCTCCTACTTCACAGTGGTCTGTAATTTAAAGGTACACTTTAAGATATTATATCTGTCTTAAAGAAGAATATGACAACTCTTCAGCTTTCTTAAATGTATTTTCCACATATCAGAACTTAAGCTCAGCTACACATCAGGAGCTTTTGCTCCCTTTTGCAGGAAATAAACTATTATTATACAACAAGAATTGTTACGGGGCTTTTTTAGTTCATAATTTTAAGGACATAATAAAAAGCATAAAAATGGAGACTTATTTTCAAAAGAACCTGAACTTCTCAACTCATCTTTATTGATTGTTGCTGAGTAATCCGAGTCCTTCAAAAAATTTCAACACAATCCATTAGCCATCTGATCAAAAGCAATGTTGGAAAGCTCTCATAGTTCAAAACCTTCACTGAGGTTAACAGTGTGCACAGTGATACATGAGTTCATGTCTATGTGTATGCTCTGAAAAGAGGCAACTCTCAATGAGGAGGTATCTTTATCCAAAGAGTATTATCTATTATCTGAGCAACAGTCTCTAAAAATAACTCAGAATAGAGAGATAGCAGTAGCCTAGAAACAAATTAGTAGAAGTACTCCTTGTTTACACCTACAGTAGTAAATTTTTCCTGTGCCACAGAATCTTCCTGGGTACTAAGCCTTAGTGGTCTCTATGACTAAATCACTAGAATATGCTTTTGGGCTGTGATGACCATTGTGTTCCTTAACAATTTCCTGCCACAGGTCAGGAGTTAGCACACAGTGACGACTGTTTCTAACAGGCTATCTGCCTACAGCCATGCTGGCCCTACTTATGAGAACATGAAAAGAGTGTGAACATGTATTATGGGTGTAGGGATATTCCATAACAGTTCTGGCATGTTTAATTTAGTAATGACAGTGTGTGTCAGTTATAGCAGATCCCAGAGGTTGATCTAAATACATTTAGAGCAAGCTATTAATAGACACTCTGTTCAGCAAAAGATGTTGCAATTTTTTGAAGTACATGTTTAACTTTGAACAGCTGGTATATCTAAATAGCTGCCATAAATGAAGACAAAAGATATGAACCATACTAAAGAAGCAAAATTTACCAAAGATTTGCTTAAAATTTCAAGTAAGTGCATTAGACTCGCTTTCTGGACTCAGTCAGTGAATGGTTTATTTCCAAATATAATTAACACAATGGGAAAACATGACTTCAGGGTAAAGATCTTTGTTAACAGAACGGAGGTTCCTACAGCAGTGATTTTTTTATATGGTTGATGCCCAACCTAAGAAAAAAAGTTTATTGCATTTGTGTGGAATAAACCAACTACTGTAACATTGTAATTGGTATGAACCCAAGATCACTACTTTCTGAGCACCGAGTGAAACTAACTGGTACAAAAACAGAGATTCAAGTAGCATGCTGCTACCAAATGTATACTGTCTGTGTTATTTTTACTTGTTTAGGATATAAAGGGAGTTTTGTTCTTCAGAAGAAAAGAGAATTGGCAACATTCCACCAAATGTGCTTATGTGCTGCACCTCAGGGGGCCAGTCAGTAACTTTATTTTGCTTTTGTTTTGTCTTTACATAAGGGTCTCCATATGTTTTACCAACATATCCATATGCCTTTTCTTTGTGTCTCCAAATAAAAAATTGGGGTTTTCTTTTTTCAACTAATAAAGATTTTGTTAACATTTATCTGATGTGAAATGAAAATTTAAAAAAACAAACCGACCAGTTTTATTTTAATCTCTGGAAGTCCACAAATGGATAATCTTCTGCTACTGTTCTGAGTTCTCAGAAGTCAGTTCTATTACTTAGAGTGTAACACATGATGTGTATTAGAGAATTTGGGACAGAGCCCTCTAAATATTATCTCCTCAACACATACAGCTAAATTCCTCTTCCAAGAATATATAAACATTTTGGAAAACCATGCTCATCAGAAAAAAAAAAAATATATATAAGGTACACAAGTTTGCTTGAATGTCTTTATTAATAAATTTTTTCTAAAACTTTTTAAGCAATGGATTTAAAGTTACTAATAACTACTATATTGGTAGTTTATTACATTCAAGTGTATGTTTTCCAAGCAATGCATCTGCTATACATTTTTTTTGCTTCAATTTTACTACTAAATAAGAATATGGAACTGAATAATAACAAGTAAATTCTTTTCTTGCAAAGTCTCTCTTTACTACGGTGTCTTTCTTAAGTACATCCAAATAATACTAGTTTGGACACAGAGGAGAAGGTGCCAAGTGTTTATCAAAATATATAAATAATTTTAGATTTTAGAATTTGATATGGAAAATAAAGATGTGACACTTGGGAGACAGACCTTCTTGTATGGAATAACTTCTCATAGTATAATTGGGGTTTCTGTTTTACACATATACAAAGTCTGTTTTAATATATCTACTCCTGTTTTCTATCCTTTGTGTTCCTTTTTTTTTTTATATATGTATAGCCATAGCCACTGAAACAGCTACATAATATGCAAAAACAGGATTTCCCTACTCATTGGTGGTGAATGACTGCAGCTGGTCACACATACACTTAACAGCACGAACTCTTGAAGACAGAGAAGTTAAAATACAAAGGGCTTTTCTCTTGCACGATGATAATAACTTTCCTATTGGAGAAGAGCCTTCATGCTATATCGCTCTGTTACAGTCTGTGTTTTAAATGTTTTTGTTTTTTTTTTCCCATGGTTAAAACCCCTGCAAATTACAATTACTTTGCAAAAAAATTCAAAATATATAAATATACAGAATATGACTTACTATGACAGATAGATACTTATTTTATTCTGAACATTCAGGCATCCCCTTATGCGTTTTCCCTTCCCATGTTGTCTTTTCCAAGATACATGCATGGAAAAGGATCCCACAAAGGCACTGCCACTGGGTAACAAGACCTTTTAAACTGAAAGCTGGATTATGCAATCAGGCAGCAACATGGACAGAAGAAAAGAACAAGGGAGTTAATACTTAGAAATTTCACTCTGCAAGTTTTGAAGTAAAGAAATTAACAACACAGGGAAGCATCTACAAAACTACATTATTCTTGCAATGAAAACAGACAATGTATCTGCACAAATGTTTTAAGCTCTATTTCCCCTTAAAACATAGTTGATGGATGCTGGCAAAGTATCTGTAACCATATCAAAATAAAAATACAACAAAACATGTTCATGTTCATAAGTCAATACAGCTCCTGCCCACCAATGATTTTTGCAGTAATTGCCACTGACTCCCAGGAAGGCTGTGAATTCCATCACAGTGATGAAACATAATTCCTCTTTCCTCCCTGTTTTAAAGGACATGTTCTGTTAGTTCTGCCCCATTGTCCACTTACTCCTGTAAAGAAAACTAGGACATTCTGGCCACGGTGAACAAGTGCAATGGGAAGTCAACACTTGTGTCATTACAGCATTAACAGGACTATCTTGCTTCTTACATTACCTTAAGGCTCATGTTTGTGAAATAATGCAAACTTTTCTACTTTCTAGAGCAGCAATCCATAAATATCTAAGACAGCTAGAGAAAACTGCAGCGCATTTCACTACAAGAGCTCAGAAACAAGCAGTACCCTGCAGTAACAGGAGGAATTTAAAGCCCGTGCGAAAACCCATAGCAGAAGAGAGCATATTTTACTCAAGTCTAACATTCAGCAACCATGTTACTCAGATGGTAACATAAAATGAAGTTAAAATAAACATGCTTTGTAAAGCTCAAGGCTAGGAGAAGAATCACAAAAAAATACAGGGTGGCAGATCATAATTATTTCTTATGCAGTGACTCTGGTTAAAAAATTTGAGCTTGGCTTTCCATCTATTCCTTTATGGGAAACAAAATTATAGTATCTGTAAGTGCCACCTGACTATTAATTGATTTTTGAAAGATTTTTAGAACTTTTTTTAAAGTAACCTGCACAATTAGCCTGCAACAGAATAATTTTTGTCACAGACTTCATATCTTGCAAGCAAGCAAAAATTTATTTTTATAAATCTAGAGAGCACAAACACTTAATAATTTTAAATACTCCTCTGCCATTATGAAGAAAAAACAGTCCCTCAAACTTCAGAGAAGCTAAGAACTGAGATACATATTGGTGACAGGGACATCTTTTCCATAGGTGCTGCCACATAATTAGATGTCTGCCCAAAGACAGCCCTTACGAAGTCATTTGGTTAGAAAACTCTCCTGATAAGAGCAAGTTGTGGTTTTGAATCCCGGTAATCTACTAGGATGCTGCCAAGAAATTCTCCCTAAGCCTTGATTACCCACATTCAAACAAACAAACAAAAAAAGTTCATCTAGTAGCAACAAGAAAAAATAATGTTTCAAATTACTATGCTGCTGTGATTTCTATCAGTTCTCTGTGCTTGGTTAGATCTTTGCTCCTCAAACAAGGGTGGTTCTGGCTGCATGTGAAAGACAACTGAAATATTCTGAACTTGACATGAGGCACTAAAATTATTTTGCTTGACTTTGAGTCAGATTTTCAGCCAAGGAGGCTATGTTTCAGATGAACACAGCTTCTCTGCATCTCACTGACTTCAGAGACCTGAAATGAACTTTTTCCTGTCAGTAAAATTATTGTGACTTTGCTTCGAGCAGTTTTTAACCCAGTTCATGGTGAATTGAATTTTCTTTGTCTAAACTACTCCTATATTTTTCACAGTAGCTCTGCTCTGCACTGTTGACAGACTTCACACAGTGGAAAATTTGTCTTGCGCCTTTGTCCTATTGCATGGAAAACTGAAGGGAATGACATTGAATTTCCAGTTAGATTTTTCAATGTCCACTAACAAAGTGCATGGATATTGTACAATACTGCAACAACAGTAGCCACATCTTTCCCCTATAACACCTTGTTATGCTTTTTTGACTTTGTGCAAGATGACAAATGAACTGATTCTCACCATCAAGGATACTTACAACCTCAGAGCTAATTATCACTTCACTCTTTCCTCTACAACACAGCTGAGATGCTCCAGTTCTACTGCTACCTCATTCTTAGCATCCCCAAGACCCTGTTTGTGCTTCCTACAGACAAGTCTATTACTCGGACACTTATTAACCCTTAAGAATAGATAAGTCCTGTTCCTTGACTTGTCAAAAGATTCCCCTCATTCATGCTGCAATAGCCATCTTCCTCACCTGTCAAATTGATCATGTCAAGTCACTCCCTCTTTGAAGCTTTCCATTTCTATCACATCAAATTTAAGCTTCTTGTCATCACAGTCAAAGCTTTAAATTGCCTGTCCCTGTCCTCTTGTTCCCTTGCCCAGTTTTCCTTATGTTCCGAGTTCCCTAGAGCAAAGAGCGTCCTCCTTGAACACTTGTAAAATCATTAGTTGTATGACAGAGGTTATTACCACAAATAAATCACCAACAATAAAAAACCCCACCAAGCCTCATCTTTTATTTTACTGTTAACCTTGCAAGCTAATTCCTACAGCTCAGACACTACTGAGATAAATTTCACTTTCCATTTGACATCCAAAAAATTTCTAAGTTATTGGCCTCAAAACCTCTCCTCCCAGAGTATCAGATACAATTGCAGCATAGAGAAACTGAGCAATGTGCAGAATGTACAGAAATGTTTTAAATAACAAAATTGAGGACTAAAGAACCAACATAAATTCTCTCCAAGGAAGGGAGGCTTGCACAACAGCAAACAATGCTTTTGCTTCTAAATAAAATTCTATGAATATTTTTATGATTATGCACAATATATCACACCATAAACAAATTGCTTTGCCATGTCATTCTGCAGAGTATCCCTCTTTCTCAGGTGTCTCAGATTTGGAAGAAAATTTCACAACTGCTTTCACTGCTTCATAAGATTATTCTGCATAGTAACCTTATGTGCTTTTTCATTTACTTTAATATAAAACTCATATGTAAATAGTCCATTTGTGTGGTGCTTGACTGACTGCAAGGAAAGACTTCAAAACCAGAAAAGCTGTTAACCTTGTTGCTGTATCTTCCCCATTTTTCATTTCCAGTTTCCGAATTACTTGCTACAGATAATACACAAAAAATCTCTTTTATGCATAGGCTTTCTGTGGAAAACCAGATTCTTTAGCATTACATGGTGAAAAAATAAGAGACAATTGTGCATCATCATCCAACTCTTATCCAAGGGTATGTCATTCTGAATTTGAGACAAGGGCTAACTAGCTGAAAGGTCCTATATCTGCCCTGAAGCACTTCCCTCTTTATGCGTATACCAACTTTCTGTGTGTTAATTAAGACAAGCTAGATTTCTATTTGAGCTAACTTCAATATGTCAACATCTGTAGCAGATATAATCTCCTTTTCTATAGCTGACTTTACATCAAATGCATGCTATATTTTTATCAATTTCTTGCTTGCTCATGGCAGATTTAAACATCCATGACAGCTCAGCATAAAAGGATGACTCAAGCTTTTAAGAATTCCAGGAAGTGCCACTGGAAAACCTCCTTAGGCAACCACACCGCCCTATAGCCTTCACATATCCTCTGTGACAATAAAAATACCTGTTGCTCTTATCACTACTCTCTCCTCTCCTTTTATTACTTAACCATTTAACTCACACACTGAAATTACTCTTCAATATTTATAGTTCATTAAAAAAAAAATTAGCATCTGTTGAGTTAATGCAAATATTTTGGGCACAGCAGGTGGATTCAAATAGGAAAACATGCAATACGAATTATTGTGCTTTTTTTCTGCAGCAGCTATATTTCCACAATTCTGCCACAAGTTCACAAAAAACTATAAAAAATGTATGATGACAGAAAATCTGGTGGATACATCTGATTCCCAGATCTCTGCTACTACTGTCTTCTGTGCATCTTAGTCTCCTGATCTTGACTTTATTTCCTCCTCTGGTTATGATTCTGGGACATTATGAGCAAAGATCTGAAGTATACTGCTACTGCAGGAGGAGCTCCCAGTGTTGCCAACTCTACTGCCATTCCCCTGCTTTGATCCCAGTCATTTCATCTTCCCCTCATCTTCCTTTGCACCACATCAAGTACTTGTCTAACTTTGCACTGGGTAGACTCATTCCTCAGAAACAAAGCCTGAGCAGAGAAGTTAAAGAACTTCTGCTGAATTAGCAGAAACCTAAACCTTTAAATGAAAAGTTAGGAGTCAAAGCTGTGGCAAAAGAGGAAGGTAGAACCGTCTGGTTTAGGAGCAGACAAGAGAAGCAAGGGAGGACTTGTCTCTACACCTCTCAATGAGCTCAGCTGTAACACATAATTGCCTCTCTAGGCTGTGGCTCCACAGCAGGCTAAGCAGAACAGCTACTGCTTACTTGGACCTGTGCTTCCCCGGCTCGGTGTAGTGAAATGCAGGTGAAAAAAACAACTGTCAAATGTGAGTACAATATGTATGGCAAAGAAAGAGGCAGATTGTGACTGTGGAGACAACAGTGAGACCAGCCTAAATTGCTGTTATGTGCTTGCAAGAGCTTCAGTTATTTTTCTGAGACAGGAACTTGTCTCATCTGTATTCATATGATACAACTTTAAACTCAATAAGGCCATTAAGTGCAATCACACTGGAAAAATAATAAAACAGATAAAATAAGATGTCAAATTGAACATGTCACTTTATGATGTTTGCTGAACTAGCCACATTCCTAGTAAGCGATAGCATCAGATGCATCTCAGATTTGGCTTAGAAAATATGTCAGTGTATTTAACAGATCTCATACAGATATTCAAAATGACAGAGTCCAGCATAAAATTCTTTCATTTTGGAAGATCTATGAGCATCACGAAGACAGCTATAAATCCTTTATATTTTGCTTCCAGTCTATTTTTCCTAAGACAGATAGAAGCGATGCATCAATTTAAATACCCTACACTAATGTACCAATGCATGGGACCTTGTTTGGAAAACTGATGCTCTTTCTGCGACAATTTGTAACCCTTTTTAAAGGCTCTTCAAAGCTTAAATAAAATCTGACAGTTTTTCTTCCTACCATATGTAGAGGTAATGAATCTATCAAGTCTCTTGAGGCAGCCAGCAATTATGTCTGACATTAGATACAACACACTTGCATTTAGCCACACAAACATGATTATAACTATGGACCAGAATAATTAAAACTTTTGAAGATACTATGAAGTAAGGATAGAACATCTAGCAAAATGAAAACACACTGGAAATAGATTTCAAAACTGCGATGTGCTGATTTTCTCCTGATTGCAGTTGTAGCACTTAAAGCTATCCATCAAAAGATGCTCAGTGAAGCGGTTTGGCCCATTCCACCACTGAACAGTTTGTGCACCTGCAAACTCACTCACTAGCTCTTAACAGATTCAATTCTTTTTAGGTCTGGGTCACACCTTCTCTGAATATTTTGGTGCTGCTTTGAACTCACTCTTCTTCAGTCCTTACTCTGAGTGCAGGTTCCCCTTGTTGCTAGTTTTACCAATTCTGGCTAAAGAAGGGAATTATTTGATCCGCTCTGTACTCTGCAGTGTTTGGAAAATCTAACTCAAACCATAATAATTAAGGTACTGGGATTGCCTACTCTTGTCTAATCTCAGTTTCCAGAATACGCAAATTTCCAGTATTCTAGGGCAGGGAGAACGTCTTGTTTTCTTGTTCTCCAGTCATCTTTGCACAGGGATGGTTAACAAGCTCTTGAATGCACTGTCTCTCTGCCATGTAGGAAGGCTGAGAAGTGTCAGATATTATTAGTTATTCAGTGATGTTTTTTCAGAAAATTCATTGTCCCTGACAACCGGGCCAACTTCAAGACACATCCCAAATTCAGGATCACCTTGCAATGGCTCTCGGGGACAAGCTGTCAAATGTTCCTCTCAGCAGGTAATACAACTGCAGTATAGTCCTGGCCAAAGGTTAGATTTGTTCCTGCAGTAATACAAGATGGAGACCCTAAAGTAAGACAGTGACAGTTTGACAGAGATGTATCTTACTGTCATCCTTGAAAATTGATAGTTTCAGGCCTGTACGAGTTACATCTACACAGTGATTGCTGCTATGCAACCCAGTGAGAAGGTTCCTATCTTTTCCTTTTCATCTTCACCTATCGAGTCCTCAAGTCTACATCACAGGAGAGACTCGGTCTGCTTTGTCCTCTTTCCTCTCAGAGCAGATATTTATTACAGATAAGCAGCTATTTGTTTCCAAATGACTGCATACGCTAGCCAGACCTGCTTTGTGAGCAGCTTACGTGCTGTGTGTATAGGTCAGCAACTTTTGTGAGCAAACCAAAAGCTACACAAAACCTGCAGCTGCTGATGTGCCTAGTCACGCTCACATCACCTCCAGTGTGCTTCAGCACAGGTACAAGCTGAGCACTACACATCTTCCTCAGCAGAGAGTCCTTCCTGCAGTGAAGGACTATGTATACAGGACAGTAAATTCCATTTTTACTCTAGTGCTCTCATCTCCATACAGAAACAATGTGCAAAGGAATATACAGGGTGTGTTGTATAGGACTGATATAGATCAGAAACTCTGCACTGAAATTGGGGGGGGTGTGGGTAGACAAAAAAACAAAAGAGCAAAAAAACCCAAAAATTAGATTCCACAGTGACTACTTGCATGAGACAGCATGTCCACACTACAGCAGAGAAACACAGCTCTATTTTAAATTATTTTAATTTCCTTCACCCACTGCCTATAAGTCATGAGCTGGAGACCCCTGAAGTCAAAGTTTCCTGGCACTGAAAATCAAGCCTGCTTGGGCTTGGCTCACTTCAGAAAATCCTTGTTGTCAGCACCATTGAAATTTTTCAGTCTTGTTTGAAAAAAGTTGCTTTTAGTCTCAGCTCTACAAGACAGAAGCCTCCTCCGCCTTCTACATTTACAATCATAAACCCACTGCACGTTTGAAATAGACACATATTACCTTACTAAGCTTTCAGAATGGCTATGGTTAAAATTTATTTTGATCACCACTACAGCTTTCTATTGTTAAAGTATGATGAAAATTAACAGATTTGATGTATACTGTGAAGGTGCATGTTAACTTTTGAGCCTGACACAGCAACTAGAGGGAGAAGCAGAACAGTAATTAACTATCTGGATGTTGTGGCACTGTTAATTAGATACTGCAAAAGCTGATTTAGCTCCACAACAATTTTCACTGAGGTAGTCACTTCAAGCGCTTCTTAAAGGGATCTTTCTGTCAATCTTACAAAAAGATTCATGTTTTGCTTCTTTATTTTTTTCTCCTAACTGTCATAACATACTTAAAAATCTGGCACACAAAAGAGTGAAGATCAAACTATGCCTCCTCTCATTTTCTCTGCAATCAAAACAAATTCAATACTTGAAACATCAGGCCTATATGATTTGTGCACAATATGTCCCAGCATAGCCATATTTAGTTAGTGAATGATTTCACATACTAGGACAAAGCAAAAGTTCAGTTACTGCTTCCACTCTTCCTCAAAGGTGATCCAGGTAAAACCCAAAAGTTTTAAAGAAATCTACATGTTTTCCACCAATACAGAAAAGGAAACAGATCTAAGAAAGCAAGACAGCTTTCTCCAGGAGAATAAAATTGTCAGGCTTCTAGCTCTTACATACCAAGCATACAAGATACGTCATGTCCACAAATTGTTGCACTTGCAGCTGGCATTTTAGAATGAATTAGATGGGTGGATGGTTAAATGACAACAAGTACTGTATATCTTTAACCCTCAAGGAAGAGAGTACTTTACATCTCCTTAATATGTCTTTTTTTTCCTCCTTCTTTTAGGTAATAAATTTTTCCAGGAAAAGGTCAGGCCAGAATGACAGAAAGGCTTTTAGGAGTCATGAAAGTAACATATCCTGCTATATTCAGCCAGGCTGGATTTGTGCAGAAACCTGCTCTATTCAAAAACACAGGAGGATGTGCAGTGGAGGGGAAATAAAAAATCCCAAACACCAAAACCAAACAAACAATAAAAAAAAAAAAAAAAAGGGGGCAGGGGAGAAAGCAAGAAACAAAGTCTGCACAAAGTAAGCTCTCTCAAAAACACAACCAACAAGGGAAGGAGGTAATGATACTTGGTTTTGGATACAAAGCCTCCTATATCTACTGTAACACAACTTTCTACCGTTTGTCCATATAAAAATAGCTACTTCTTTAGATTATTTTAGAACAAGTTGGGGTAAATGCGTGTTTAAATGGCTGAAAGGTTCACTACCTTTAAAAATCATGAGAGCTCAACTGTGAGGTGACTTGCATCTCTTTCCTTAAAATATGTTGACCAGAAGATGAGTACTAGCAAGTTTAAAGCTTATGATAATGCAGTGATCTAGCTCCAAGACACATACAATAAAGCTTCTTCGAAGACTTATTGCATTGCACTCTTTACCAAACAAGGAAATCTCCTCTAATCTGCTAGTAAAGGAAATGACAAGTGTGAACAAAAAAATGAACTGGTTACAGGCTATTCAACCTTAGATTATATTATTCTGAACTGTTAATTAAACTCTTTTTATAGCTCTCTCCCGAGTCTGCCTGGGGCTATACCTTTAAATTACCTTTTAATGGGAAATTGATGTGAACAGCATGCAGCCACAAGACCTGGGAAATGTGTCCCCATTCTTAGGATGTCTGCTGTGCACATCAATGGACATGAGGGGCTCATGTAGAACTGCTACCTCTATTCTTGACTGAGTGAGGAGACAGCCAATTAATTGGCTGTCAGGAAATGCACACAGCACTGTAACAGTTGGATGGGAAAAGAGAAAGAGCATACAAATCAGAGAAAAGAACACAAGATAAGCAGGTCAACTATCATAAAAAGTGTGGAAAGAGAAAATAGCTATTGGAAATAGACAAACACAACAGCAGCTCAACATTTCAATTCACTGTATTTATACTGATGTAAGCTTGACCAGCATGTTTATACGACGACATAAACCACACTATGACACATCCTGGACTATTTCCAAAAGCCAGATTTACACTTAGAAGATAACCCCTGGTAGCACATCAGAGGAATGGTGTAAATGAGATTATTGATATGATAAACGGTTACAAAAGAAAACTGAGAGAAATAGCAATGGCTTTATGTTATAGTTTAAGTTAGAATTGCAGGGTAACACTAAAGGGGTTATTGGGTTGTTTCATTATTATGTCTGTCTTGTTTTGCAGAAAATACAGGTCTGATACAGCCTGTAACTTCAGCATCTTAAAGCTCTTGTCAAACACAGCATTTTCTGCTGGGTCTAGCCCGAGATAATCCAGGCAAAATCAATGATATAAAAAATGCAAGGAATGAATTTATACCGATAAAAAGAAAAACTGTGTCAAATAAGTCATAAAAAGAATGAAATAAAATCAACATAAATACTGCCCTCATGTTCCATCATAGAGAAATCAGCTTTCACAAATGTATTCAGGGGAAGTCTAACTTGGAAGAAGAGGACTGGCAGAAAACATTTAGAATTCTACTATCTAAAGAAAGACAACTGTCACCATTTTTGAGGACTTAAAAACTACATGGAAAAAAATCACTAAATGACATATAAATGGTCAAGGTGTTAATTGAACTTCAGCAGTGGTATAAAGCAGAATAGCTGTGATGGGACCTGAATTCATAACAGAATTACAGGTCAGGTCAGTGCCCCACTCTTCAGGCATCCCTGGGACTGGGGAAGTGAAAATATAATAGCTCCAAGGAACAATTAATGAAACAGTATTTTTTAAAATATCTATTTAGCTACATTAAATTACTCTATCCTTACCTGATAAACTACTATATAGTATAAGAACCAAAAGCTAGGGCATTATTACAGGACAGACTTTACGTTTTACTAATAAAACTAAATTCATAGTGAAACGTAAACTTTAATGCATTTAGAGATTTTTGAAGAGCTAAGATTTTAGTTAGAAATAAGCCTTACTAGAGTTAATCAAAATATTAATAATAAATGAGTAGGCCTTGATGAAGTTAGGAGTTAGTAGTTAACTAATAATTGATTGCTTGTCAGCACAATGTTTAGTTAGCTGGGTTTATAATGAAGAATACAGAAACTGACAAATAGCTTTTAGGAACATAAGACAATTGTGGGCCTCCTCTGTTCTGAAACCAGTTGAAGACAAGGAATGGGAGTTCTACCAAGAGTTCATTTGTCATATTTGCATTGAAAAATTAGAAAGGTCAGAATGAGGAAGACTTCATTTACTTCCTCATTTTGGGACCCCTCCCCATGAAAGGGACCACCAACCCATTTCAAGGGACAAACTACGCATGCTTAATAGCTTTTGGAGTGATTAGCATACAAAGTGGGGAATGGGATGTACCAAAATTATGAATATGTATTTGTATTTTGTGTATTCAATACTTGTATGGATAAAAAGACTCTGTAATCACCTGGAAGGTGCGGTGTGTATTTGGGAGCTATCCCGCACGCTGCCCGGTATCGAATAAACATACACTTTCTAACTTTAAATTGTTAGAGAGTTTTTGTCTGTCACAGTTGGATATTGATACTAGATCAATATCCATATTTTTTAATAAATCAATAGACATAAAAATCTTTTTCTAGGTTTGAAATCACATAGAAGTTGATGTTTAGAAAGAAGTATCAAGAATAACTACATCAGTGCAGCACCATGCTGTGTACTTCCATTCTTAGATATTTCTAAACAATCATCACAATTTTAACTAAGAAGCAAGAAGCTAATCACATTCAGCAGAGCAGAAACAGGCCTAAGATCACAAGGCTGAGCATTTTGGTTCTACAACAGAATTCCTTATAAAACAACATTAAGGATATATGACAATGTCTACTTCATTATTTCTCAAACAGCACCCACGTCTTTGGTTTGAATACACAAGGGCTAATCATTAAATTAGAAAACCAGGTAATTCAGCATTTCACTACCAAAATCTTATCCTCATTTTTTCCTCCTTAAGCAGAGCCAGCAGGAGACAAAGTAATGATTTGCTATTCCAACAGGTTATCAGCTAATTGACAGAGTCTTGTTAGGCAGAAGGAGCAAGGCTGGAATGGTAGGAATGGGTCACATCCTACTGACTCAGAGCTAAAAAAAAGTCCTATATTTGAAGTAGGAAGGCAAATACTCATAATGGATAAATTCCTTCCTGTTTCCTCAAAGAAGAGGAATGTGATATTTGCATGCAAATAGCATCCTCATGAATGATCATTTCCATATATTTCCACTGTATTTCAGGATGTTGACATGTTACCTGATCTTTGAAATTCCTGAATATGGCTGTTGAACCATATTTGTCTCTCCTAACATTATACTGCAATGGCCAAGAAACTGCATTTCTCGAGAGAACCTCAGCAAAGATAATCAAGTAGCACATAGTAAAAAGTTAGGGGCTGATTTCCCCTCCTGAGAAAGATGTGTTCTTCTTGAGAAGGTCATGGACCACCCAAAAGATCACAATAAACTATGGACAACTTGCTAAGGTTTTAGCCTACCTAGTAATTTTGAAGCAGGTAGATGGTACATTTTACCATACAAAATCTACAATGCACAGCTGGAAACAAAAGAGTAGACTGTATTTAGACTGCCAAGTGGTTAAAGGCATACAGAGGCATCCAACAGGATGTAAACACAACTTTTTGCAACTTAAATAATTTAAAATTGATCCTTTTTATGGAGGGGTTATTCAGAGTGGAGTCTAACTCTTAAACAACATGATTTTGCTGTTTAACTGCCATGCTCACTACTACTGATAAAATGCCACCCACAAGGGGAAAAGAAATCTTTACAGCAGACAAAAAGCTTTGCCAGTGGCAACACTGAGAAAGTAACTTCAAATAGTCAGTTGTTACAATTGAAACAAATTGCTGAATTATATCTTTTATTTAAACACAGCTCTAGTATCAGACTACTTTAAAATGCAATCAAGCACAGTTAATTACTGTCAGTTACTTGTTTTTACATTGTGTATAGGTGGCACATGTTGAAAAAAAGATTGCTAAAACACATTCTCACTCCCTCTCCCTGGGAAAGACAAAAAACACTCAAGGATCCAGAAGGAAAAGAGGCTGCTGCTGGCTACTGTTCCAAATTGTACTGCATCACTCTTCCATTCAGCTGTATAAATGCAAAATACAGAATGAAAAATATTACTGATATTCCCAGTGCACCAAAGTAGAACATACAATTTACTTGTATACACTTTTCTTGGGTTTGAATGCTGATGTCCACAGAGCCTTTACAATAAATTTCATTTGTTTTCCTTATGGAGAGAAAGACTGAAAGAAGGAAAATAAAGGAGAAGGGATGCACAGGCTACCTACAAAAATAATAGAAAACCCTTCAAACTAAAAGCCCACTACTTCAGACAGCTTTTAGTTAGGAAAAATACAGAGTACTATATCTATTCATCATCACACTCATAAAATATTTCTAAAAAACTCCTACCTATTCTCTTCCCTCAAATCTTCTCCTGTCATATTTACAAGAGCTTGACAAGAGTGTAGGCAATGCATTATTGCAGAACTATTCATAATCTTGGATTTTACAGTTTAGTATAAAATGTTGTTAGGAATATACCTTGATTCATAAATATTTTTCCAGACATACTGTATCATACATATTACTCTACACATACTATTTCTAATAGAATTGATTTTTAAGCATGATTTACAGATAGACACACAACTGTAGAATGTATGTCTTTAAAGATAGCATTTAAAAACTTTAGAACCCCCAGAATGCTGAAAGGCTGCCCTCAGAAAGGATGAAGGCAGCCACAGCCTAAGAAGCAAGGAGTGCATGCATCCTTGGGCACCTCACATGGCCCACAGATCCACTCCATTCATCCCTCTCCTCCTCCCAGATGCCAGCACAGACGCTCAGAGTTGTACTCCTACTAAACAAAGTGTTTGGATGTCTCAACAGTTCAGACATTTCTTCTTTTACACAGTGTTGTCATAGACTGGTTCACAACACTTAGAACTTTAGTCAGGTATCTTCAATAGCCATATTAAAAACACCAGCTAACAGAAATATCAAGAAGAGAACAATGACCTGAATTTGCAATTAGTGTCCAGGTACTTTTTGAATCCCTCATGGTCCAATCAACCCTCATTTGGTTCAAAAAATACTCACAAGTGACAAAGTTTCCCAGGTGGTATTCAATTTCAGTAAGTTTACTGACTTGATAGGCTATAAAAATCTTTAATTAAAAGAATATATTTAGATTAACTTTCTTTATCCACTTGTATTATCTGACTCTCTGCTACACACACAAGAGGAAAGATACAGGAAGCATGCAATACTAAAGGGTTTCTCCTCCTTTCATATTACCCATTTTAATATCAATACCTGAGGGACTTAAGCAACTGAATAAAAAAACATGGCAGAAAGCCCAACAAAGCTATTGCCATTACAAGAAAATAGTCTTAGGCACTAGAGGGAGCATCTGCCTTTACAGTCACTGAACAAATGTTTCCATGTCCCTATAATATATTCTGTATTATGCACAAAAATAATTTTACATATTGTGTATAAGGTAAAAGTCCTACCTTTTCCATGAAGGACAAACAAATAAATATCAATATTATAAAACCATCACTTTAAATAAATATGCCTTCTTGTCTATTTAACTTATTCAACAATAATTTAAATTTTTTTCCCTAAATTTCAGACTCTGGAAGCAAACCTTTTCTGCAGAATTATTTAAACAGGCTAACAGCATTAGAATGCCATGGCTGTATTGTTCAGGAAATGAAAGCAATGACATTTTACTTTAAGGACACAGCTTCAGACTTCGGCAGACATTCACATCTTGGCTAACTGCCTAGACTCCCCATGAGAGAAGGGCATTTCTGGGCTGTGGTTCACCTGACCAACTCTAGGCAACTGTCAGAGGATTGATGTGTGAATCATACTCCCCAAGCAGCACTTCTGTGAACAGCAAAAGTAGCTGAACTCACTTGTGGATGTGTACACCCTAGATATTTATCTCACAAAGTCTGCACCCAAAAACAGAGGGAACACACTAACAAAAACCTGTGTGGCAACATCAGTGGTTGTAAACTTGGGTGGTGAGGGAATTGTTACCTGGACTGTACTGGCAGCATGAACTTATTGTACATTTTCTAGTACTATAAAACTCTTCATTCTTGCTACATGTAACAGATTCAGTTAGGAGAGCAAAGATACAAAGAACAAAAATCACTTCATAAAGCCAGTAAAAAAATAAGGCAACTTAAACACCTACCAAACTTGCATACAGAACTATTTGAAACACTATTTCATCCCCTTAGAGTGATGGGAAACAGAATGTATCTGCCACCCAGGGTTCTCCTTAATGCCTCAGCCTTGCTGTGAGTTCCCTTTCTTACTGGAAGGTTTACATACTCACTTCAAGATAGCCCTTAGCTCTCTGTCTGGATGCTGCTAACTGAAACACTGCTGCTAAGAATCACAGCTTAGTTTACCATGGAGTTTAGTAGCCATGGTTTTAATATCAGGCATTATGTTCCCAGATTTTGTGCCAGGCCCTGAAGCAGGAAATTCTATTTTCAAATGCATCAAATTGGTACTGCTGCAGTCAAGGTTTTATCTTGTTGTGTGGTTTCATACTGTTGTCTAAAATGACTAGCCACGTACAACAGGGTTTAAATTTCAGGAAGAAATATTAACTCTGCTTATGTTATCTAAACAAAATACAGTGACCAAGGTTCAAGAATTTTTATTAGAAAGCTACTTTCTTCTTCCCCTTGGCACAAAGGTCCTTGCTCATTGTGAAGGACAATGCATCATAAAGGCAAAAGTGCCATAGTTTCTTCAGTTGTTCTTCCAAATTTATAAAGCAAAGTCATCTCCAAATAGGACTTCTACTGAAAGAAGTTAAGAGACCAACAGCTCCAAAGTTCAAAGCTGGGTTCACAAACCCACTAGTTTTTGACTCTAATAAAGCTGAATATAAATTACTGTTTCAAAAGGATCTGAGCTTCTGTAAATTTCAGATCTCTTTGAAAACATTTCTCTTTGCACTTCAAACGTTTCTGTAGTACTGCAGCAAAGCCTCCAGAAAACTAACATAAGCATTTCTCTTTAAAGCAATAATAAAAAGAATATAGAAAAATCACAAAAATAGAACTTAAAAAATAAATTATTGAATATTCAGCCACTATAAAGGGTTTCAGAATATAAATAAATAAATAAATAAATATTTTTTCTACTGCAGTAATAAGGCAGCTGGAAATTCTGATTGGCATTGAGGTTTGTTAGTCACAAAGATTGTGCCTGAACTGCAGGGTATCTGACCTAAGCATGTATGGGTGCAAGGGAAAAAAAAAAATAAAAAGGGACAACACAATTAGAAGGAATCACTATATGGTCTAGACTTGTCCTAACATGAAGCTGGGACATTAAAAGACTAATAATTTAAAGATGAGCAGAGGTGATGAAATAGGCTTTCATCTTTTTCACTTTCTCCATTCACTCAGTGTGAGCTTTCACACAAACAAAATGCTCAGTTAGGTACAAAATACATTCCTCCCTGTGCAAGAGAACAATCTGTTTTCAAATCATTATGTGAACTCAGATTCACTTGCCAGGAGATGTGTATTTTGAGCAACTAAGAGGCACAGAAATTAAAATCTTTGATTCCTGGGTATGTGGGAGACATACTGTTGGCCCCTGTGAGCCTTAAGGCAGACGTGATAGCACTACAATGATGGAATAACTGTGGAATCAGATAACCCCATTGTTTTTCCCCTTGTGAAACAGAAGTTACTGTGATCAGTAATACCATATTATGGAGGCAGAACATTTCAAGTCTAGGAAATTAGTCCTTCCCAATTGCTATCCAGTTTTAAAAAGCAGGCACAACACCTTCAGTAACAACTTTTTAAGGACTTGAATATTTTTTTCTCTAAAATATCTGAATTTTTAAAAAGCCGCTAAAAAGACACATTTGAAAAGTGATTGGTTCTGACCCACAAGCTTCATTCTGTTTAACGGGGACCACAGACATGAACAGCTGCGTGAACTAAAAAATACAGCAGACCTCACTCAGTCTAGGACAATGAAGAAGCAAAAGTCCTATTTATGGATGTATTAAACAGTTTAAAGGATGATTGATAACTCACATCAGCTCTTTCAGTTTCATCCCCCCAAAAGCACCACAGCAGTTTCTTTGGTCCACAGGCTTCCTCCCAAGCACAATGAATTGTGCATCATGTTGTGAGAGAGAAGGCTACAAATTACATGCATCACTTCCCTCCTCCTCCTTCCTTGTGTTTTGTGGAGTAAGGGGGAAAAAAAACCCACTTTGGAGAAATTTAATTCCTTTTATGTTTCAAAAACAAAACTTCAGCTATAAAGGAAAGCTCCAATTGTTGCAGTTTTTGGTGGTTGTTTTTAACTTAAAAGTGAAATCTGCTAAGACTGTGTCTCTTTAGAAGAAGGCTACAGAAAGTTACGTGTTTGAAAGCTCTGAAAATACATAGTAGAGCCCCCTAACCATTTTCTTTACAAACTGTGGAACACTTGATGTATCAGAAGCAATCCATAAATATGTATTACTACTTTATAAATATGTATTGTGTTACAGATGAAGAAAACAACTGAGTAGAAGACCTCATAATTGCTATGGTCCTTTTTTAAAAAATGAAAAAATCCCCACGTAATTCCTCAGGGAACTACTTTACATGTAAGCATGGAAAGATCATATAGCAAAATAGTTTCTAGTTCTTTGTACTTGAACATAGCATTTGTGGGTTTTGGGCATTATTGTTAGGTTGGGCTTTTATAGATTTATTTATTTATTCTAGTTTGTGTTTTGGCTTGGTTTTGGTTTTTTTTTTAAATCTTTTTAGTTTAAACTGAGGCAAAAGGAGTGCAGAATGAGCTGCTTAGTTTACTGGGAGAAGGACAGTAGATAGAGAAAATTTGTATTAATCCACATGGCAACGGTGCTCATGCAAGTCCACAGCACCTTAATTCTTGTATTATTTTTCTTTCTAAGGCTGGTAAATGCAGCAGGACTCAGTTGTGATCACTTCCTGAAGCTATTGCTTTGAGTATGCCACCCACATATTCCATCTAATATTTTCTATTAGACTGAAAGAAGAGTAGACACATGACTATAATTTTATGCAAGTTCATCTTATCAAACAAGCTAATCAGCTATTTGAAGCCTGTCTGTATGTTTTGAAATTCATAAACACAAGAAAAAAAATTAATTGGTTTAACTTTCCTTAAAAAAATATGCATGTTTTCAAATTTATTCTTCCCATCTGAAACATTCCCAATTTAAGAAGATACCTACAGGTCAGCCAGGAGCTGCACGCGCCTCAAACACTGGGCAGAGGCACTGCTGAAACAATCTCCAGCTGTTCAGCACTGAGCTGATGTGAGTTATTGGAAGTCACACACAGGTCCATTGGTCTGGGCTATGGAATCCTGGATGGTAAGTGTCAACACCAGAAACCTGAATCAACGAAGAGGAAGAAAAGACCTGAAGCCCAAGACTTGCCATCTAGAAAAATTAATTTACTAACACTTTGTTTCAGTGCAGAATTGGAAGGCAGAAGAACAGATTTGTGTAAAGCTTTTAAACTAAAATTCAACAGTGCTAATATCTGTAAATGGCATTATTGCTTATTTTAAAAATAGAGGAATAAAAAATATTATAATGAAAGAAGGATGCTCGTTATTAGGAATATCACCTGTACCTCACTTCATCAATCAGATATTATCCAACTGTATATTTTTCTATGCAAAATAGTGCCTTATAGACATTGAAAATCTCTAAGCAATTATTACCATGTGTTGCATGGTAAGGCTGTTTTACCAAAGGCGAGTGTAAGAAAGACTAAGAATCATAAAATAAGCACAGCATAAAGATGGGGATTTGAACCACCTTCATGCTCAAGACCATGGCCTTCAGACTCTTTACTGTGTCTTTGATGTCATTTGTAAAGGTCATTATATCTCCATTCCTCCCAGCGTTAAGTCTGAAGAATTTCCAACCCACAAGGCAATTTTTGAGCAAATGGAGAGCTGCAACTTGGAGAATCCAGATCAAAGTGAGCTAGTCTGCTCCAGAAAGACAACTTTAAAAAAGGCAGTAACTTCATCTGCAGGTGAAACTTGAGTTGTTCTAACATCATTGTGCATATTCAGTCCATGTAACTTTACAAATAAACAGTGAAAGAGGTTTCCAGTAATTCATAACATCTAGCATTCTTTCATTACCTTTTCGACACAAAATTACTCCAGACTAGGGAGCTCTGTAGAAAAGCATGAAAAACACCAGGTAGGCTACAGAGAAGGGTCACCACTAAGAACAGTACAAAAAGTGACATGGTCACATGTGACTGTATCTTCCATGTAAAGCATCACCAGACTGATGCTTTACAGCAGGCAGTCAGGGTTAGAACCCTGTCTTTCTGTGGAACCACCTGCTCTCTTATGTCAGAGGAAGGTTTGGGCTGTACATCTTCAATTTTCAGGAGAAAAACAGCACTGCCATCTGAATATAACATAACGCTACTGCTTAATATTCGGCAATTTAAATGAAAACAACAGCAGACTTTGCAATTCAGTAACCTGAGGTTCTAAATTAATGAACATGGGATGATGAGAGTGGAATATAAATGAAAGGGCTCAGCACTAGAACTCCCACAAATAAAGATCCAAGGATTTGAGAAACAATTTACAAAAACACCTGATTTTTTCACTGCTATTTTTCAGTAAGGACTGGATAATAGCACTGTTAGTACTATTTTCTGGTAATCCACTGATGTAGATCTTTATTGAAACTAAGTGTCTTATTACAAAATGAAAAGATAATTTACTGGGAGTTTATGAGTAAGAAATTATTTTACAGTTTCTAATCTCCCTCCCATCCAAACACCATAAATGTTTCATTGTTCTCCAGAGAGCATGTCTCTGGTGGAATATAAAGATTGTGCTTACAGCAGCATTTTGAGACAGTTAGTAGCTAATCATATGTAAAACTGTTAAAAACTAAGGGACCAAATAATTTTTAAACCTCCTTCATGAATCCTGTAATTGTGCTTTGGGAGTCTGACAGCCTAATGAATACTGGGTCAAAGTTTTGCAGAACACATAGTGTTTAGGTGACTGAGTAGGTAACACAGCAATGACAGCATGATAATTACAAGGAAAATAGGCTTATGGAAAAGCCTTACAGGAAATGCAGACATGTAAACATGTCCCTCAGCCAGGAAACATAACCAAGGGTTCTAAAACTCAGGTGTCAGGGCAGACTCACAGAACACAAGAAGGGCAAACATTGTATCTTGTATTTAACATACCTTCTTAGTATCATATTGAAATGGGATGCAAGACTTGTCTACAGCATCTCATGAGATTTTTCCTCTTCATCTATCAGAACTGACTGCCACTTCATTTCTTAATTCTTTGGACTCTCATTTGATTCCTCTTTTGGTCTGATGTCATTGCCACTCAAACAGATGTAACATAGCCTGTAGCTCTTATATATTCAAACCCAAATTAGAAAATCAGAGTTAAAGGCAAGACATTCTCTCACAGGAGAACATATACTACGGTGACCAGAGAACCCCTGTTAATCACCATTAAAGGATGACCTCCATGTTCTGAACAAAGTCTCTGGTTTTTGTCCCATGACGAGTTCATTATGAAGGGGTTTTACCTTATCTGTCTTTTAAGCAATGGCTTTAGGGACTTGACCATTCTTGGACTCAAGCCCTATCATCATATCAAAGTTTCTGCTCATCATATAATTTGCAATAAGATTGATGATCCCGCATTTCATTAAAAAATCAAAACAACCCAAACACCCGACAAAAACTAGACCACAAAGAGAAAAGAAAACCAAACCCCAAATAAAGCACAAAAAAACCCCAAACAACAACCAAAAAAAAGCAAAAAAAACCCCAAAAAACCCCAAAAAATTAAAATTATATCCAAACTCATTTTTGTACAAAATGGGTAACAACACCTAAAAATTTTAGACTCTATGCTTATTTTTGCTGAGAGAAGCCGAAGAGGCTGAGTTCTGTTGGTTTGTTTTAAGCACATCACTTAGCAGTGCAGCTCCATTGGCTCAGTGTGAGAAACCTCTGACTCCTTGGCTGCCTGCTCGTCTCAAACATGAAAAGAATTGTATGACTTCAGCAATCAAAAGAGCCTTTGAAAGCCACACTGATTCCCCTACTACATAAGGCAATAAAACACAATTTTAGTCTCCTCCTGAAATCACTTATATTTTGAGCACAATTTATTCCTAAGTTGTTTTTCTATAACTAACTTGTTGAAATGAAAATTCCAATGTTTCAGTATGAGTTACCTATAAAGACTGTGAACCTCATTTACTGACTTGCCCAAGAAGGAACAAGGGACAAAGAGTATCCTAAAATCAAAACTAATTCACTTGGGGTGTTGGAAGTCCTGTCAACATTACAATGTGAGGGTTTTGCAGTTTAGTAGCATGTCTATATACATTAAGCCATACAAATACATTTTTCTTTCTTTCCATGTTTACAATATTTTTAACATGTCGCAAATAAGCCTAAAATTATTCTTCCTGGACATCAGTATGCCTGATAATCTGCTTCTAAGTATGGAAACTCACTTTTCAACTTTCACAGCCCTGAAAAAAACAGTTTACACACTTATTCTTTTTCACATTTTGGGAACAAAAGGAAGGAAATTTTGTAATAAAAATATTTAGAATATCACATTCAGAACTTTGGAAATGCAAAAGATAACAGGTCTAAAAACTGACTGGATCACACAGAAGTGAAAAACATGTCTCTACTTACTGCTCAGCTGGCAAAGCCACTGTTTGTGTGAATGCCAAAGAAAATTAAATAATATTCATTTGGAAGCCATTCAGGGTTTCATTTCACATGATTATAATGAATTAAATGCAGACAAGATTCACAACATCAAAGTACTCAATCAAAATAAAGCAATTCGAAAACAGGCAAGAAAGCTTGATCATTTAAATATGAACAATTCTATCACAAAGCAAATAATTTTCAGAGACACAGACAGGGGAAAATAGGTAAACATTACACACTTGGCCTTTTAGTTTGCTTGCACCTACTGTAGAATGAACGCCATTTGTTTGAAAATATATAATAGTAGATTAAAACGGAAACAGACTTGATTGACAGAGAGGGACAGGGATTAAAAGCCCCAAGGTTTACTAGCCTAAAGGCAGCCATGACAAACTGCTGCCAGTTGCCCAAAGCCTGCACAGCTACTCAAGCACACAATCCTCAAAATAGTAATATGTGGCTGAGGACAATCCCTGCTGTGCAGAGCTGAATTTCAAACTGGGCTCAAGAGAAGGGAAAACATCAACACAATCACACACCAGTCACTCACATCTTACATTCATTATCAGGTTTTTCAAAGGAATCCCCAAGGCAGCTATATTTCACAGAACTGAAGGTTTAAAATAAAAGAAAAGGAAAAGAAAACCAAAGCAACCCCCTCTACTCAAAACTGTATTTATTCTATTTTCTAAATGGGCAATAAAACACATGAAATAAAATTGCTCAAGTAGACTTCAAGACAAAAATGTTTTTTGGAAAGTGAAAAATAAATATTTAAAAAAATACATAACAAGAATAACACTGCTACCAGGCAATTGGATGCCATCCCATATATAAATTCTTAGCCAAATACTATATAATTATAGCTTACTTTCCAGGAAAGCCTGCAAAGAAATTTTGATTTGCTGTACAGAAAACATAGCTACCCCTCTTGTGCTTTCCTCTGTGAAAATTCTATCACTGCAAGTAAGCACCAAGTATCAGCAGTAGGATGTGATATGTTAATGTGTTCTAATTTTGATTACTTCAGCAGAACTGATGTGTGAAGAAATTAAAGTCTGTGCATTAGACGGATTAATATTCTAGGATGAAGAAAATACTCAATTAGAAGACTGTTTAAATTAAGAAGAGAATTTGCAGAGAAGAGGGCGCATTACATTCATATGAATGGCAATCTACTGCATTTTTGTGTCAGACTGAAATTTTCTTTATAAGGGTACTCTGAAAAGAGTTGGAAGAAATTAATAAAGACTTCAGAAGGATTTATGTATATTTTACTGATCTAACGTGCTTCAAGAAAGCCAGCAGTCAAAAGTAAGGCAACATTTAGTAGTACATGCAGAAAGTAAGCAATCAAAACACACAGGTCTTACTGATATGTTACACATGTAGATAAGAATGTTAAGTACAGCCTGGGAGTTGCTGTTTGTATTTATGTTTGCTTTAGTGCAAGACCTCCACAGTCCTCATCTAGCACTGTCCTAGTGGGAACCCTTCTTCCACATTGCCCTTTTATTCTGGCGGGAAGTATTTAATAAAAAACCCTGAGATTAAACAGATCAGAACAGTTAGTGAGACTGACTGCAGCCAGCAATGTCATTGTCATTACCCCATTCAATGAATTACCCATCATTCTCACAAAGGAAATGTGGCAACCAGCAAACCCTGTTTGTGTAGGGCACAGATGGGAAAGCTCTCTCCCTCTGCTAATTGTCTGGGAAGGAAACTCATTAAGTAGTGTTTTTCACCTGTCACAGTCCAAGAGCAAACTCAGCAGCCCTCTCAGCTGCCCACTTGTAGGGGAAGGCATAGCTGATGCTACACCAGGCTCTCCTCTGCTACTAAACAAATGTCCTGTTTCTCAACACAAAAGAGCAAAGGAAGATCCCTCTAACAATTAAGCTCCAGTAGACTCCAATGTCATATGCACCATTAAGTTCTATCACCACCCCAAATAAATGTTACAATTCCTGATTTTCATAGACAGTAAATCATGAATAACATAGAGGATGAGTTCTGCATTTTGTTAGGACATTTTTTCCTTCTCATTTAAAGCACTGTCAGTACAATGAAGCTTTATAAAAAGATATCTTGATTGAAAAAATAAAAAACTACATTGTTTTCAAATTACTTTTACTTTTTCATAAAACAGGCCCATTATTATTTGCACTTATTAGAAAAAAATTTAAAATATAATACTGAGAGTTTTTTTTCTGCTTTGTGCTGTTTTATTATACTGCTTAATTTAATAGCAGCGTAATTTTATAACGCCTATATATATACAACATTAGTGTAAATCCATGACAGACCAGAAGATCTTTAACTTCTGCATTACACTGGTATAAGACAGAACATGATTTGGTTTTTGCCATTTGGTAGAATTGTTAAAATAGTTCCTACACACTTGTGCTACTTCATTGTGTTATGAATTTTTTTCAGTAGACTCAGAGAAAAATTAATTACTGCACCTAAAAATCTTACACAATTGAAATGTTACATTCAAAAAGAGTAGATATTGAAACTCTCTAACAGAGGAATATACCACTGTAATTATGTCTACTCATATAGAGACAACAGAGGGAAAAAAAGAAAGAAAAAAAAATCCCAGAGTTATACATCTCACAAAAAATAATATATGCAGCTACTTCAGAGTACAACAGCACTCAGCAAGAATGCACAGCTCTTACAGAGACATGAGTAGAGAAAGAATAGCAAAGAGTTTTAGAGAAGGGGTTTGTGCAAGCTCAGAAGCAGACAGTGTGCCCCTTCCCAAAATACAGTCTTAAAGGGAGTTCCACCAGTTTCCTGTCAAACAGCTCAGCAAAGTGGGAGAGGGGACATAAATCTATAATCAAAATTTCTCCCACTGCTCCTTTTCCCAGACCTCTCCCACCCCAAAGAAAATCTCACAAATGCTTATCTGTACTTGTACATATCATGGCTGGGCTCTCCTGCACACAAACCTGTCCTTTGCATTTTAAATGGTTTGCAGGAAGAACAGATTTTACTTCAAAGTAATGCTGCTTTCAAAGAACTGCTCAGCTACCAGTCTATTTTAATTTATGATTTGCATGCCAACTCTTAACCACAGAAGAATTTTCTCTCACAATGACTGGTGATAAATAATGCAGAGCATAGACACTGAAACTGAAAGAATTAAGGAAAAATAGTCCCAAAATTAATCCTATTGATAGTAAAAGAGCCATGTGGCAGGTTTTTTAAAAAAGAAAAAAAGAAAAAAGATCCCAATACCTCAGCCACTTTTCTAATTTAGCATATTTTTCAAGTATTGCTCTCATTATCCTTTCACTGAGTCCTTATGTAAGAAAACAAACTAATAATTTGAGTAAGATTATACACCTTCTGCCTTAGCCATAGATCAAGATCTATCTGTTGTAAAAATAGAATGAAGAACAAATGTATATTTCTTCCTTTTAGTAAAATATTTTCCACAGGGAAGGAGGGGCGATGGCTTTGTAAAATCAGTAAAATAAAAAGCAAGAGCAGAGCTGGTCAGCCCAATAGCCCTTTCTAAATTCTGTTTTCCATCAGCCTTACTGCAATTTAAAGAAGAAACATGATGGAGAGCAGTGGAATAGCTCTGTAGATCCTCATGCTGAACTCTAGCCAAGTATGGGAAGCTGCATGTGAGACTTACTGGTCAGTCTGATGCAAGGGAAAAGATGTCCACAAGAGCAGGTTCACACTAGAACTACCCAGTGCAAAAGCAGGATGGTAACAAGTGGTGAAGGATCACAAATAACAAGCAAAGACAAGTTTCTGTATAGTAAAGAAGGAGCAAATGCACCAACTCGAAGAGCAGCACAGTCCATGCAATAGATCATGAAGAGGACATACTATGCCACAACACAAAAGGAGGTAAGGTAAGCAAGCTTCCTCTGCAAAGGAAAAAGAAGGATCAGTGCCTGCAGAAGAGCCAGGATGAAACTAAGTCTGTCTTAATTTTTTTCTGCCAGCTCCAAGAGCTGCTGCTAAAGTAATAATTGAAAAACAATTGAAATATGAAGAGAGATTCCCAAAAATGTAATATTCAGACTCACAATTCACTTTGTTTGCCTACAGGGTAGAATTCAAGACCATGCTGCTTTTATTTTTCTTTAATTTCTTTCCATTAAAAAACATGATGGTAACAATCATCAGGTTAGACAAATTTGTTGCATAGACTAAATTTTCCTATTTTTCTACTCTGTATGCTACTTTCATTGACAATTCTCCAAATAAAACTATTGTGTAAGATCTTTGGTTTCATTGGGCTATGTAAAAAAATTGCCACAATGTTATAAAACATCCAAAAGAACACACACAAACCCCCATATTGTGAAAAGTTACTTAGTCACTGCCGTCCCATTTGAAATATTTTGTTTGTTTCTTGCTTCAGATGGAATATCCCCATTATGTTCTCAGATATCAGACATGTCTTGTGATCACAATGCTGTCAAACTATAATGGACAAAGAATTTTTTTTTTCCATAATGTGTTTTGCTTGTATGAAGAGCTGAGCCAAGTATCTACTAAGTTATATCATTTCCTTCAGTGAAACTAATTTACAAGGAAAATGAATCATGGGAAAGACAAAGACGATATCAGCTATTCTAAATCCACCCTGTTCCTTCCTGTATCTGTGCCTGGAAAAATCAAGCAACTTAATAACAATAGAGTAAACTCTGACCTGCTACAATGCCATTGAAGTCAACGATGTTATAGCATGAATGAAGCCAGCACAAAATTAAAATTTAATTTTTACCAATGCCAAAGTCTATCCCAGCATGTAAATGTTTTCCAATTACTTGACAACACGAAGATAACCTTTCTGTTAAAAGCACAGTATGCCATATCCATTTTAACTGGAATTGTGCAGGTAGGCAGGAGGCATAACAGACTTAAAACTAAGTTAATGCTTCAGGAGAGTAACAGAATAAGTGCTCTAACAAGCTGCATGAATGATTAGTAGGAACAGCAGCAATGTATTGCCACAACAAAACAAAATCCCATCTAGTTTGCTTCACTGAGAACACAGACTCTAAGCTAGGAGGGACAATGTTATAGCTGTGAATAAGTAATTTTTTATCATAAGTCCTCATGTCAGGTATATTCATGCATTCTCTTAGGAAGATCATCCTTTGGGAAAAATTTCTGTGCTGATTTGTTTCCATGATTTCTGAGGGTAATCTGTCATTCTCGTAAAATTGCATATGTTAAAAAAAGAAAATGAAAAAAAACCCCAAATAACCTCAAACCCCCAAAACAATAACCAAAAATCCCTCAAACAAAACAAAAAACCCACAACAAGCACTGAAGCATAAAAGTACTCTATCAGCAATATAAGGATTAAAGGATTATACAGCTGCTTTTTTCTCCCCAATTAATTATCACAAAAGTAAAATTATTTTAGATTTAAAATTTACCACCTACACCACATAAAAAAGTCTACATTAATGGCTCTGCAGGTTTTTTTCCCTGCACCCTGTCTCACTAAGTACACGCTTCCTCCAAAGTCCATGATTGTCCAAAATTCATGGGAATGCATAGACAGACAGTACAAAAACTGTTGCAAAAAAAAAAAAAAAAAAGATAAGTGTGCAGACCTGAATCATAAGTTGTGCTGATAGAAAAATGATGAGAGATGAAATCTTTAAACTTATTTTAGAATTACTTAAAGATTTTTTAAAGGGTGTTTTTGTGCTGGGCACCAATCAGACTACTTTTGGGCTTGTTTGTTTCTTCTTACCTCAGTAAAGAGCACATGATTTCCCAGTGCCCCCTCCACTGCTAACACATTCTCTAGTGCAGCATATGGAAATCAAATCTGTTCCCATGTAGATTGAAACTCACCGCTTCAATTTGGTTTCAGTAAAATTGCATGCCACTTGACCTCAATACTATATAAAACTAAGCACCCATTTGAAATATCTCTGAAAATCTTTTTCAAGTACTACCATTATTTAGTATATGCTGAAAAGGCTGTAGCAGGGTGTGCAGCATTACGTCGCTGGATTGCCTTCCCTGAGCAGTGCCATGTGACAAACACCTTTCTCTTGGCTGAGCTGCAGCACCTGTGCCTACCACTGGTATCCACAGCTTAAAATCACACCATACATAGAAACTTCTACTCCATCTTTTAAAATTAGGCTTTTATATCCTTATTGTTGCAAACTGATTCTAGATTAAGACTGTCTGAGGATAAAGACTACTATGGAAGTCCACCAACCTTTGCCAAACTGGAAAAAAAGTTTTAAACTAGCAAATAAAAAAAATAAAAGCAGATAGATTAGCTACAATATAAAAACAAAAGATGAAATTGAAGACAATACTGATTTTCAAAACATGGATGTATATTTCATACCTTTAAAGAGAAAAAAATCTTTCATAACATAATAGGGGCAAGCAGACCATTCACACAATGCTCTTATTTATCCAAAGAGCACTTGAATCAATCATGTTGTCCTTGGCAGCAGATGAAGCAAACAGAAGATGATGGTGTGTTACACTGCGCACTGATGTCCTCGTAGTGCCTCACTGAGTAGACATGTCACCTTGTGCCTTGATTTCCCAGCCTTTGAAACAAAGGCCATTGGCAGTAACCTTACTGATGTGCTTATGACTTACTGAGGACAAGCACTGCAAATGCTGCGAGCCTGGTGGTGTAGCAAGTAGTGCTATGTCACATGCTTTCAATTACACTAGCTTAACTACTTAGGATTAAAATACAGCCTCGTGCAGGGCAGTCCTGCAAATAAACTGCTCTGGACATTGTTATGTGTCTAAAATGGCATTTTTTCTAAGTTTACAGTCAATTCAGGTCACAAGCAAATAGGATGCAGTTTCACAGCCTCACAAACAGGCTAAGAGGGACATAGACTCAGTTTGAATTCAATTTCTTGTGCTCCAGTAGGGTATAAAGTGTACTGTATTGGTGTTGTTGAAATATACATCCTCTGATGTATTGCACTGAGTGACACAGAGCACAAACTCATCTGAGAATATGTGTTCTGTTATCCAATTCCTTAGGTGGAGGACTTTCTTTTTAGATCCAGTTTCTATTCTTGCTTTCCTACCAGCAACCTGTGTGTCAGTCAGCTGTAAAAGCTTTTCTCCATCCCCACGAGGCAATTCTCCTTTTCTCCAGATTGGTTGCACCGTCTTAGAAAATAAAGCTGAGCCATGTGCTGAGTTTATAACAAGGGCTGTAGTGCATCTCTTTGCTTAATATGATACCATAAAATTTGGTTATAATATTCCAAGCAAGGCACTGAATCTAAAGGATTTACATAAAAGAGCAAGCAAACCTTGTGTAAGGAAAATAGAAGAAATGCAAGAAATAAATAAAAAAGTAGTAGTTATGGTTTCAGATCATTGTCAGGGACTACAAAATTTTTTAAAAGTAGGGGAAAATCTGTTTTTAAATTGATTTAATAAATCTAATGTGGCAAAGTATACCTTACATTGCCAATTAAAAAAGGCAACAGCTCAGACAAAATAACAGTAGAGTTGTTCCCTTCAAGTCTCTGATAAAACCATGTTTGAGCTACAACAGCTCAATTCCAAAGGATAGCTCTATGTGTCCAGAAATTTCACTGGCTAAAACGAAGAAATGAAGAGAGGCATCCAACATCCACTGAAGTGAAATAAATAACAGTATCTAAAATGACTCCAAATATACACAGCAATATAGCCATAATTTTAGAAAAAAAAAAAAGAAGACTAACTAATAGAGAAATGCTTGCAAACATTTTCAGCTAGAAATCTTGCTCTTTACTTTTTATCCATATAATATTTGCATATGTGTGCAAGCAAAATAATGAATAGTACTGAAAATTCTTTGTTTGCTTTAAACTGTTCAGTAACACACACTACCATCCTAATCATACCCTAGGTATGTTGGCAGCAGTGCAACAAGTGGGAGTCACAACTGAATTTTCTTCTGTAAAGACCAAATCAGACTTTAAAGACTTAGAAAGGAAAAGTTCTGAAGCAGCTTGTTATGTATGAAATGATTTGTTCTTCAACAGAAAACAAGTTCCCTTTTATTTAAAAGCCACTAAGGAACAAAACCTATTAATTTGTTTAGAGGCTTAAATTTAATCTAAGAACTTCCTTAAATATAATTTGTGATTTTTGCTGCATTGTAAGCAGTAAGTTCACTTCACAGCAATGAAACATATACATATGCTGAGGTGGCAACAAGAGTACATATATTTTATTGTCCCACACACATTGAAGCAGTTATGTATTCTTCACTAGATTTTTTTTTTTCCCCAGAAGAACACACACAGAGTGTGTGTGAGTTCAGTACCCCTCTGAACTCCCTTCCATACCCTTGAAAAACATTTCTGACTACCAGAACAATGCATTTTTTATACATGCTATACTTATATTTGTTAAGTTTAGGGAGCCAGCATTATTTAACGCTACACAAAACGTTATCACGTAGTGTATTAGGCAAGAAAGACAGTGTCTACCTCCTTGCAGGTGACTGAAAATCCCTAGCAAAGTTATATTTATTTTAGTCTAAAATAATCATCAAGAGAAATAATTTCAATCCACATGAGTCTTTAATCCTAATCAGCCTTACTGCTAAATTCTTTCTTATTGGACCAAACCACAACATTAAGAGGTATTTTCTACAGTATAATGCCCTGCTATGTAGAATTACTGCAATTAGCTCCAAACCCACAAAAGGTCTCATTGACTTCAGTTCAGGCATAAGAATCTGCACCGCTCTGTATTGTTAAATACCCCACACCAACAGATGCAGGGCATTACTGTAAGTTGCCAGTGATCCAGGAGATACTCCCTCCAGTGTATTTCAGTATCACTGTTATGCAAAAAAAAATCATGCAAAACCCCCAAATCCAATAAAAAAACTCCAACAAAGTTCTCATTTTTTTTTTCAAACAGGGAAAAAAAAAAAAAAAAGTGACAGATTTTGAAAAGGTGCCCTTTACAGACTTGCTTGGCTATTTAAGAAAGATCAAATTATGCCACTTTTCCTTCTTCTCCCTGCCCCCCAGCCCCTAAAAAGGCAAGGAGGTGGTCTCTTGAAATATAGCTACTTATATCAGGCTATTGTTTCCTTTCCCTCCAAGACCACCCAGCTTTTCTAAACTGAATCTCTCTGCATGAGACAGATTGGAGCACTGCTCTCTATTGAAAGACCTACTATGCTGCACTGTTTACCATCCCTACATAAACAGAGCATACTGTACTGGCTGAATAAAAACACATAAGAGACTGTAAAGGTGGGGGGAAACAGTGAAATCTTAGGCATTTGAGGAGGGGAGAGCCATGACTAGAGTCCTCTTCAAAGCTCAGGAGATTGCCTAAAAACAGGCTTTTTTTTTTTTTAGAGAATGTATACAAAGCAATGTATATATAGGTACACATATGTATACAATGCATACAATGTTTAATTTCTTCATACATTTGGAGTTTTGAGGCTATATCTTTAAGGCAGGAGGGCAACTAAAATTTTAAAAGAAACTGGAAATTATCATATAATAACTGATTTCCAAGTTCTAGCATTTCTGCAGGAAAAAAAGAGAAACCAATGAGGACTTAAGTTCCAGTTTCCCCTGGAGGTTGGGGTAGTACACTGGGCAATGTAAAACAGAGATTCCAATTACAGTTTTCTTGTTATCTGCCTCCATTTTCAGATTATGACACTTCAGTTTCCCAGCCAGATACTTGTGTATTGCTACTGGTCTTCACTGTGCTTTGAACTCTACAAATGAGAAGCAGAAAATATGAAAAGAACTATGCTATTATGAAAATGAAGTTGGGATATCACACAAGGGATAGACACTGCTTAGGGGCATGGTTTTTCTAGCTGGCTTTGGCCAGCTTGAAAAAAAATTAAAATGAAAGGGACAAGGTATAAACTTCTTTGAAGACAGAAAAAAAATCACAGCAGGGAGTTGTTCAACACTGGTGCCTGCCCAGACAGCTAGATTTAGGTGACCTGAAACACATCCTAGGCAACAAAATAAAGCTAAATTATATACACAGAAACATGTCAGGCATTTTGTCCTTGGCTCATCAAAGCACAACACTGGCACCAGTGTTGTTCCATATTTCATCAGATTTAAAATAATCAATTTTTACAGTGATCAGCTGTATATTCTTGACCAGTCATGAATTTGCCACCCTACACTATGTAACTGGCACAGAAGGTATCCTATAAATCAGCAGTTGCTCAGTGAAGTGGGGCAGGCAAAGAACCTCCTAAGACCATGATCGAGACAGGGCACTTCTTTCTGCTATGAAATGTATCAAGGAGCACCTAAAGACAAAGTTATGTTTGAACTAAGACATGTCATTATTAAATCTAATTAACTAGTATCAACACAGAGTTAGACTGCCAATCATAGGAAAAGAAGACATGTGTTCACTAGCCTACTGTCAGTAATAATATTTTGACCCTGTCTTGATGTAGGTTATATTTTAAGATATGCACTTTTTAAAACATGAAAAAACTAGATGCAGCATTATTGCTCTGTTGCTACTGGTATTTAATATTAAACTTTAACAAAATGCTTCAATTTAGATGTTGGGTTTGTATTCTTAATTTTCCTTTTGGTTCCCTTAAATATAAGAGTTGGAATGTGCAGTTCATCTTGGAAACAAGGTTGCTGGTTCTTTGTTTCCATTACACACAGCATAAATATGATAATACAGAAAATAAGATTGGGGGTGAGGGCATCAACATGTGGAGTTTTCTCAGAAGCACAGAGGGGCAGGATGAGTGACACTGACACAGGCTGTAATACAGGAAATTCCAATGAGGTATTAGGAAATAACTTTTCAAAATGAAATAGTCAGGCACTGAAACAAGGGGCCAGTCCAGTTGTTGAATGCTTATCATTGAAGAGATTTAAAACTAGTTTGGATGAGGCTCTATGCAACCTGCTGTACTTTCTCTAGATGCAGTGGAGGGCTGGACTTAATTCTCCAGAGATTCCTCCTGCTTAAATTACTCTGAGTGTAAAGCACCTTGAAATTCCTTGCTTTCCAAATGACCACTATGTGCAAAACATTTTAAATTACTACAGTTAACAACATGGTAGGTAGTACTGTCAGCATCTCCCTGGTAGGTGAATTTCTGCTTCTCAGGTAGGCAAATAACCCATGCATCAGTGACCTGGGAGGCTGCCTTGAACATCTTAAGCTTGGTTGACAAAATTAATTTCTTCTTTGCAGTCTTGGCATGCTTCCTTCTCTCTCCATCCCTATCCACAGATGTGGCCTGTAACTAGTTTTGTGCCTGTAAAATAATTAGTGGCATTAATTCTTTGTGATAACTACATCACACTTTTCCCAAGCTGCCATTTTTATGAGGTTTGATGTTGCCTGCTTCTAAGCTGGGCTTGAAAACTCTCCATGTGCAGACAATAAAACCAAAAATTAATTGTGCTTCCATAATTGAAGTTTAGCTACCCAGAAGTCAGCCAATTAGCTACTCATTGTAATAGGATGTTTACAAAAATAGATGCTTCCAAATATACTAGTAGATAGCTAAAAAGGAAAGCAGTAGATAGAATTTCTACCATTCTGATACCTACAGTGGATTATAGTAATACTCCAATAAAACCACATCCAAAATCTATACAAAATTTCAAAACAACAATATAGTTTCTAGGACAGAGAATTCTCTTCTTTAAAGCCAACATATCTTCACAGAAATCACACCAAGAGTAAAAGACTGAATTTTATAAACATTTATAAACATTGAAAATAATTTTTGAGTGCAAATGTTCCTGCCATTTTTTGCCAACCCTCCATTTTCTCCTAACTTGGTAAGAAGGAAAGAAGAGCAATCTCGCAGGCATCTGACACTGATAACTGCATTGGATTAGGCTTTGGACAGAGTAATAAATTATAAAGATTGGTATTATGCTGTATATTCATCAGCAGCTGAGCTTTTAAAAACTTCAGGAACACAAGTATAACTACAATATCACAAATACCAAAATCCATTTCCATGAGTAAGGAAACACAAAAAGAATAAAATAGAAAACAGGGAGACTTTTAAACTGTGAGAAAATGCCCAAGTGGAATAGCAGCTGTTGCATTTAAAATATTTTAAGGCTTGAGTATATACAAATATATCCATATATTTATGACACTGTCAATTGAAAGTTAGAAGGTTTTCATGTCATTCATAATGATTAATTCTAATGTCTAATAAATACAGTCTTACTGTATTTTTCAAACATGGCCTAAAGCCAAAAGTAACCCAAAATCAATCAAAATGTTTAATTTAGATGGCTGCCATTTTTTCCATTTTAATAATTATTATAGCTGTTGAAATAAACACCAAAGAGAACGATTTAATCTAAATAGTGTTAAATTAGGACATCACAACAACTTCAAAACTCCATCAGAAACATTTCAAACCAGGAAATTCCCAACCACTTCCTATTAAGATTGAAGCCAGGAAAATTCTGGTGTAACTTGCTGCTTGGGCTGTTTGTGTGCATGACATGAAGTATTTCTATTGTGGAACTGCAGTGAAGAGATAGCATTCCAAAGTCAACCATTTTAGAAATCGTAATGAACTGCGAGTACATATTTTAAACTATATTTACATAAATAAATTATCACTGAATCAGAAGACCCTAAATAAGGAATAAAAGAAAAACCAAAAACTGTCTGCATGTAACTATGAAAAGTAACATTACAGCAACTTATGCTTTGATTTTTAATTAATTGCTTTTATTGGAACACAAAGTATTTGAAAAACGAGTGAAAAGCTAATGAGCTTCTGTTTTATGTTCTGGGTAGTGAGTCAATCTCACACTCTAAATCATCCACGGGAAAAATGAAATACAAAAAGGGATGCTGTAGATCTGTGTCTCAGCACTGAATTAATTATTTTGTCCCTGGATCAAGCACATTTAATATTCAGATGTGTTACAGCTGTTTCCCAAATTTACAAAAAATTCTTTACATGTACAGGACTTGAGTGTTTCTATGTCTTAGAGAAGGCTCTCTGGAAAAAGCAAAATCTTTGCCTTTTCGCCTACTATGTTATATGTGGACATGCTTAACACACGTCCTGGTACAAACTTTCTACAGATTTCAGATCTGAGGCCTGAGTTAATATGAACCTTGAAATTCAAGTGTTCAGGTAGGCTGAAAATACTTATTTTCAGGAATTTTATGGAATATTTTCCCTTGGACACAGAATACAACTTGATCTATATGCTACCTGGTATTTATCAGCCCCTGCACAGCTGAACTACCTACTGCCTAGATATCATTGCCAAATTTTCAGGCACTGTCCTTACAGACCTGAGTACCTCTAGACTGCACTCTAAAATCACAGGAAAAAGAGGTGCCTCTGTTTCAGAGACTAGCTCCATGACAGATGTCACATGTAGCCAACAGGAACCAAAAATGCCCACAGGAGAGCCTACTGGTGCATCTTCAACCCTCCGTCCCCTGTCAGGGGAGCACAAGCAGCAATATTCCTGTTAAAGCTGCCTGGCATGTAATCAAATTTAGCTACATAAACTCTATAAATCTAAAATGTTTCTTAATGTTTTTAGGTAAGTCTCATGTTTCTTGTGTGAAAAAAAGCAGTTTCACACTATCCCTCAGCCCAGATGAATGGCATCTGCAAGGCAGGACCATTTCTTGAGTCTGGACTAACATATTCCCAGATGCAAGAGAAATTATCTTCAGTCATTCACATCCTCACTGAGGCCTTTAAACTAGAGATGGGAAGGCTTCCCCTTCCTCATGTTTTGGGGTGTTTTTTCCCTCCTATCTTTCACTCCCATTGTAATTTTTCAGTGTGGCAAGTTGATAGAAATAATCATCAGGATACAGCAGACACTTTAATGCCTAAAAAACAGATCTCTCAGCTCTCAGAAAATTTTACTCATCAAAATCTGAGTATTAATTGACTTGAGACATGTTAGACATACCTTGATAGCATGTTTAGGCTTCTAAATTTCTTTCTCTACCAAGTTTTGGGCCCACTAGGGTATGGGTCTCACTATGTCACTGAAACACATGAAAATGGAAACACAAGAGGTGAGGCAGAAGAAAGCAGTTTGTCAGTGAACACTGTGCAAGTGTATATAGAGTGAAAGGTGCTCTGCAATGCCCAAGGATAATGGGCATCTTCTGTCACACCATGTCCCAGAGCAGAATCGTTTACATATTTCAAATGTTCATAGTTATGAACATTCAGTGGTTCCCCAAACAGAAGTGCTTTCACTTGCAGCCTGACACAGTCCTCAAAGACTGGGAAAAGGAAGTCCAGGAATGCAAAACTTTCAGAAGTACAGCAGCAGAACTGGGAGACCTTCACAGCCTAAACCTTTCTTAAAAGCCTCAGGTGATCATTAATATATTGGATGCTTTTACAAAATTCATAGTGTCTCAGCTGTTAATTAATTAACAGATTTACTCTAACCTGATCAAGCACAACCAGCTTTTAAGGAAAATTCATGTTCTGGAAAAAACATCTTCATACTTGATTGATCTCTGCCACTGTATTTCATCTCCTTCATTTTGTTAATGAAGTTGTTATTTTGTAAGCATATTTTAGTGCTAATTGGAGTAGTTGAGAAATTAACTTTAGTTGTCTCAAGCTACTAGTAAAGAATTTCAGTCCCATCTAGCTTTACAAGAGAACAGGAGCAGCATTGAAAGGCTACAGGAATTTATTGCAATAGAAAAATAGTTGCTGGGGTACTCACAGAGACTAATAAGTCATGGTCCTACTATTTTCTGAAAAAATTAATCCCTTATTAGAAAAAAGCCACCTATTCCATATTTCTGGAACTGGCAGTTGTTTTTTTGATGGGTCATTTATTTGTTTTCTCCTCCTAGGCTATGTTTTGGGGAGATCTTTCCCCTCCTTTAACTACAGCAAGGATGAAACAGGTAGTTTAAATTGCTGAATAGCAATTTCAACAGAATTGCTGTTCATGTAAATTACCTACCCCCTGTGGCATGTTTACTAACCAATCAAAATATTTTCTTCAGACAAAGCACTGCAATAAATTTAAATGAAAATAAGGACAACCACAACACAAGACATAATAAGAGATTTGTGCATAGCATGGAAAATATCCTATAAGTAAGAAAATTATGTTCATGCTTTACAGTGCAGAGTTTTCAGAATAATATAGTGTATTTATCATTTGCTGCAGTACAGTTGTTTCCAACAACTTAATGAAAAAACTCCAGTAATAAGTTGGTATTGGAATTGCTGGGAATAAAAATAATCTGCTTTTCAAAGCATTTGAAAAACCATGCATTTTTTTGAGAGCAGATCTTTTATCACAGTATTACTATAAGAAACACTTACTGAAATGTACATTGCAACCCAGCCAAAAAAAATCCATCTAATGATTTCTGGAGTGTGGGAGGAGGTCCTGGGGAGGATTCTCTAGGAACGCCTTGGGAAACCACAGTGGTATAAGGAAAAGTATTGCCCCCGGATTCCTGTCTTCCTCATGTAAATGAAGATATGCCCATCATATGTCGTATCCTCCCCAGTTTATGCTCATCACTGTTTGTACCATCCTTCAGTTCTAGAAAGTTCTACATTCTCCATTCCCCATTAGTTCTCTCGAGTTAACCCCTCCTGCCCCTTGTTCCTATTGGTCCAGTTTATGCCACTCTGTCCCTGCTCCCCCCTTACGCCCCCTTCCCATTGGATTGTTTGTACCCCAGCCACCCCTTGCCTTTCCCAGTTATATCCTCTGGCCCCTCCTCCCCGCTCACTCTTGCAGCCCGTTTGCCCTGCATGTGGGTGTCTCCCTGCTCCCGCTCTTGTCCCCTTCATCCTCATTCTCCTCAATAAACCCACGTGGATTACAGTGGCTCAAGAGTCCTCCTGTCTTTTGGTGGAGACTTTATTACGCTATTGAGGCACCTGTGGTCTAGCCAGCAGCGGGCTGCCCCGCCGCACAAGGCTCAGGTCGCCCACACTGGGGTCCATTGCAAGTGCAGATGGAGTATAACACAGGTCTCAGAAATTATGGGACAAGGCACACACACCAAAGCTGAACAGAAAGGAAGTGTAGATACCCTGTAAAATAACTTTACATCCCCTCAACAGACAGATGTTAAAGACCCTAGTTGCTAGCAGGCTCAGAAAGTATCTCTCTTGGTTTTTTTCTGTTTACTAAAGACCATACCCAGAAGAGCACAATAAACTACAACTTTGGAAAATTATGTCTATCCCAAGCCAGGGTAGAGTCCCTCACTTTGCTTTTTTCTGTGAATTGATAGTCCCAGCAACTTTCCCCTTTGGATTTGTTAATATTTTACATACGCATATATATGTATATATGTGTGAACACATACATCTATATATCTATTTGGATATAAAAATGTAAAAAAACAGTACTGACATCTTGAATCAAGATACAATAAAATTTCATCCCTTCTCAAATCCAATTTTCTGATATGCTGGCAATTGGCAGCTCACTGGCTGCCACAGTATTAGCCAGTCTCTGTTCAGACTCTTCCCAAGGAGGGATCCTCTAAAAGCATGCAGCTAAAGCTGATGATAGCCTACAGCAGAAAATTGCTGGAGGCAGGAAAACAGTCTTGTGTCCCCGTTTCCTGCTCCCCCATTCCAGCTTTCAAAAGAGTGAGATGGCTGATGGTGATGCTGAAGAAGAGTGACTCCTCTACACAGCAGTGACTCCTGTCTGGGGCAGAAAACAGCCAGACCCACCCTCCCTAGTAGCCAGTCTGTCGCAGCTCCCTTGTCTGTCCCTGGCCCTCTCAAAGAGGAGAAGCATTGTTTTGCTTGGCAGGATGGGTCCAGTCAGGCCTGGAGACCTGCAGCCTTTGCAGGCCCTAAGGCAGAGCCCATCACATCACAGACCCCACTGCACCCCCAGGCTTCAGCACTGCAAAGTCTCAGGCTGTGCCCTCGGTTGCTTGTGACCAGTGACTGACTGCTTAGCCTTCTCGCAATGCATAGCATTCCCAGAGCCTCTGAAAAAAAAGGCATTCCCATGTGAAATGGCCAGAAGTTTTTTGACATCTGATAGTCCTTTTCATTACTACTTATTTTATCTCCAACAGCTCCCTTCTAAACTGAGGCTGCATATTCAAACAGCAAACCCATCAACAATACACCAACATACAGAGCTACCCAACCCAGGCTCAGATTATATCCATCCCCCCTGTATTACATCTGTGCTATGGAAACAAGTACACCATGGAAGAGTGCATTGCCACAAGTGCTTGACAGGCAAGAGGCAGAAGCCAGCTGGTCCAGCAGTTATCAGCCACCTCCATTACTCATCCAGCCTGAATGCATGTTCATCCATCCAGAGAAGGCCAAATGTTTGAGATACATTAAGATAAAGAGGATGTCATGGAACTAGTGGGGACAATACAGAGGCAAAAGACAGGAACGTGCCACTGGGAATATTGTGAATAGAAAGAGGGAAAGACCTTATACACAGGGAAATGTGCCATGATCTGTCATAGTCCATCCGGCAACCTGATCAGTACATTCTGATTAAGGAAAATGGGAGAAAATTGGAAGCATTAAATTGAAGAGACTACAATTTTGACTCTCTTTGCTTTTTAAAAAAAAAAAAAAAAAAAAAAAAACATAAAAATCAGTAATTGCATAGAGAAGTTAGAATGAGTGTGACTTATCTTGCAACATGTGTGCAATGAAACTGAAAGCAGAGAAATGCAGGGGGCAAAAACTGATCAGTATTGTTTTGCAGAATTTAAAAAAAAAATCAAAGTAAGAGCAAGAATATACCTAAAGTTTTGACAGCCGTAACTTGCACAGCTGTCAAGGATACTCCAATTTTGTAGAACCAACATAACATCTTGAAAGGTTATTAAAATCTCATGTTTTATGGGTTTAAACCTATCTTTAAATATCTGTAATTAGAGTGAAAACAGTTGGAAGAAGAACTTATATGCCTACTGTGCCATTTTTACAGTTGGTTATCAGATGCTGTCAAGTACACTGTCAGAGCCAGGACACCAACCAAGGCAGCACTGGAAACTGATATTCCCACAAACAAAGGGCTCATTCCTCATCACTGAGGCTTCCCATAGCCATCATTCTGCAAAGTCAGTGATTCCTAAATCAGGGTTAACAGACCAAAAGAAAAACCAGAAAAAAATACTGTGCTGCTAGAACCGGATTTACACACAACAGAAAGTTGCTATGTTTTACTTCATTAAGTACACTGAGTTTTGGTTAAAAGTTTAAATGTGAAATTATGGTATACAAAACATATAAGGACTTATTTGGGAAAAAAAAAAAAAAAAGCCCTTCTGTTTTAAATTTAGCCTCATTTTTTTTCTTTTTTCCCCAAACTAGGGAACATTTTAAAAAATTGCATATAACACCTTTGTCTTAAATAACTATTATAGCATTAGGACAGGTTAACTATTCAGTTGAAAACCTAGCTGTACGATCCAATGTGAAAAATCAAGCCAAGAGTTGAACTGAAAAATTCTCCCTTGGAACGTTAAAAATAAAAAACCCAAAAGTTACTGATTCCTGACAGATCCTGAGGTTATTTTATCTTTATTACTATTTTGCATAGAAACTAACAGCTACCTCAAGCTTTTTTAAAACATTGCAATCTGTGTTTTATCTACAATTACAGATGAAAGAAAAAAAATCAGTATAGAAAATTAATGAAAAATAAGCCTTGTCTTTTTGTGCCATAAATAGTTTAAAATTTTTACTGAATCTTGGCTGAAACCTCCCTACCTCCACACAGATAGGTTAATTTGAGTCTGAATATCTTGAATCCTGACTAGCCAGTACAGATGGCAGCATGGCTTAGATCCCAGGGTCTAGTTTAAACTTGGTTAGCACTTGCCCATTTTGTAGCAAGAACACAAATAAAAACACTCAGAATCCTCCAGTACCCCTCCTGCAACCCATAAGAAATGCTAGCTTTAGAAAGGCTTCCCCATAAGGAAGTCTAGTTTTACACATCTGGCTAGGATAATCTTAAGATATCTCAGGCCTTGGGAACATAGTTACAGACATGAGGCTAGACCACACTGTTCATCAAGTAGCACAATAGCTACATTTAAAGAGAGATAAACTGAACATTAAGGTTATGAGCATGAACTTACAATGCCTGAAAATCCATTTCCTTGTTTCTATCACTTTGGATGGCAGGGTCAGGATATGGAGCCGATCAGATACAACTATTACACCCTAAATTAACACTCTGCCCTAGTAAGAAACATTGGGAAGGCCACCTGAGAATCAACTTTCAGACCTACTGAGACCTCAAGTGCGATCAGCCATAGGAGCCCCACATCTCTGAAAACTGCGGTAGGTGGCCAGGTTTACCTGCAGCCACAGAAATGGGCTGGCTGCTCGTTCTGTAAGTGGGGATCAGACACAGCTTTTTCCATTACACATGGGCAAGATGGGGGAAGTTGAAGCAGTGCTGTGAAAGCAGCAGCATGTGTCCATTTCTAGAAAACCCATGCCTGCCTAGAGGCTTCAAAAATTGGTAGCTATATTACCATAAATGTGCAGTAAAGACATCTGTGGAGCTCTGTGCAGTGTCTGTGGTGTTCAGCTTTATTAAAAAATAGAAAGTGTGTATTCAGTCAATATCTTTTTACTATCTACTTTCTTTTAACTGACACTGCTTGGGATTGTACATGTTTCTATTTCAAGTCTTCCAGTGGCTCTTAGAGTAAATCCAGAAAAAACTGACCATTTGCAGCACTACACTGATTTTAAGAAAGGAATGACAACATATCAAGCGGAAACAGAAGTAAAGTCTAACAAAACATAAAATCTCAACCATTTGTATTGTTTAATATGCTTATTAAAATAAGTAACATACAGTAGCTTCTAGTTCTCAAAGCACTATTTACAAATGACTTTTAACCTTCCATTCCTTTACTATGTTTTAATCTCCAATTAAGTACATCTTATAGCCTTCAATAAATGTGTCCTTCCACATGTCTGCTAGGCAGAGAAGTGCTATTCTCCCATGCTTCATAAATATGGTGCCTGGAAAATCATTATTAAAACCATTCTTGTGAATGCTCAGGTTCTAATTCATGATTTCTCTGGAAGGATTTAATCAAACCAAGATGTCCGATAATCAAGAAAGTTCTTCCAATAGGCAAGAGCAACAGATTTTTCACAACCCGTTAGAAGATGTGCCAAGACAAGTTCCTTCCCTGTGTAATAGAAGCCACACAAATCAGAGCTTCTGATCAAAGTCCAACACCTCAGCATTGCCAAAAGCTGACAAGCCTTTTTTCTCCTCTTTCCTGAAAGGAGCTCTGTAATCACACAGGACTTTAATAGGATAACTATCTCTTGGACTCAGACTGAACTCAGTTGTATTAAGCTATGATTAAACCATATGACAGTTGCTACATATAGCATTACTTCATATATTTATTTTTAAAGCATGCTGAGATTCTTATGAAATCTACACTACAGTCCAGGTCAATGGGATTTTCTTAATATAAAGAAATTTCCCTTTTGTCAGGGACATTGTATGAAGCATGGAACAGAATACTCCAAAAAGAGAAAGTGACAATTCTGCTCTATTTGCCAGTCCAGAATATAGAAACTGAATTTAATGAAGTTATTTTGTTTTGACCAGCATAATGATGAAGAGGTTTTAACTGCTGGAAACAAGTTCTCCTACACATTCGTTCATACTGTGGGGCACTGCTTTGAACTTTTTCACAGCCAGAGCACTTGAGAAACTCGTGGCTATGAGTTCCTTCATCAAGATTTAGGGACTGAAATAACAAACTGACCACACAAAAAACTAGAGCAGGTCTGCTCTAGTTTACCTGCTCATGTTTTGCATTGCAGCTTACAGACAGAGTGTTTTCAGCTCACTAGGGAGACACACTCCCATCAGTGGGAACGTAACTTGAGGCCATGTGAATTCTTTAAAATTTGAAAACACCATGTCTTGACTAACAAAGAACCAGCACTAACAGGGTCTCTTGAAGCCAGAAGAAAGGAGATTTATAGATGATACTCTAGGTAACAATTCACACTCAAACCAGTGCAGAGGGTGAGAAGGAGGAACATCGAGATTTATGCATGTGACTTTCCACAGCTGTGCTCATGCTCTGCTTCCTGCAAAGTCAGGGGACAACCACACACACAGACTAAGCAAATCACACCTTAACTGAGGGACTCGTGTGGACAAGGGCCTCTCCAGCCAGCCAACATCCTGCATCAGTCATGTATTTTGTTAAATAATTTCACACCACTGAGACCCTTCAAAAAGCTAAGGATTGTTCTCATAGAAACTTTTAAAACTCCTTACCAGTTCTGGATGTTCAGTTGACTTTTAGATGTTATTCAGTTAGAAGTTCAGGAGTAACATAACTTAACAGTCTGAACTTCTGACCTTCTTACCTCTTGTATTACTGATTTAGCGTACAGCCACAGCAATACCCCAGAGCTGATTTGTGCTTCATTTACCAGGAGAAAAGGCTAAACACTGACCAAAAAGATCTAATTGTCCTCGAGAGGAAAGACGGTTGTCATAACATGTAGCCTTAAGAAGAAAAGTCCGGAGAACCTCAGGACACAGAAAACTGCTGTTTCCCGAGTTCCAGTTCTTCTGTTTGAGCTAAATCTCTTAAACATGTGTGCCAATGACCTAATTCTGTTTTCTATAGATGTATTACTTATGCAAGAGAGACTGTAACAAACTCTTCATAACTATTCCCAGTGAATTGCAGAGTTACATATTTAAAATAAGTACAGTGCATAGTGAAATGTAATAGGGAGAAAACATGCAGAACCCAGTTTAGCAGATGGATTATAATCCAAGTTATACTGTCAGTTACATCTCAATTCAGTAAAAACAAATCTATCAGATTTCATACTACATATTTATGGAAATTTTAGCACCTACAGAGAAATGAGTTAGCTTCCTGAGGCATCAATATTTTCAAATTTAAGGTGTTATGGAGGCATAAAAATATAATCAATAAATGATAACATAAACCTCTCATTTAGCATAATTTCTCTTTTAAATCTACCAGATGGGGAAAGAACCTATTTTCTCTCGCAGTTCTCATCACTCAATAGTCACTTATTTTCCCACAATATTCTTCAACCAAATAGGATTTAACTACTTATAATAGTGGAATAATCACAGTTAATATTTTGAGAGAGTTTTTATAGGAAACAATTTTCACTGTATGCTTGGACTTGTATTAAGAACAAGTTCTTGTGAGTCTAATGTTTTGTGATTATTAAGGTGCAAACTGCTGACATGAGGTCTTACAACTTTTTATATTAGCTTAAATCTCAGCAAGGACTAAATCACTCAGAGATGTATGTGTATAACACAGATGTATTAAGAGAGGTTTGGGTATAACATGCCATTATTTTAAATTTTAAGGTTATGGCAGACCTGCTAAAACTATCATTACAATCTAAAGAGAACCAGACTTTTTTATGCCTGCCTATGCATGAATTGCTTCTTAAGAGCAGGAACAATGGGAACATGCAACAGATTCCTCTGTATCTGGCGATATTTAGGTCTGTTTGAAGCAGTTCCAGTCAGCCTAAGGCTACCAGTGTGGTGCTGACCACACACAACCTCTCAGCAATTGTTGTATGAGAAAATTCTGTGGGCTTGTGCACAAGTGGAACCAGCTTTTTCCTACCCATTACTGGCCTGATACTCTTCCCAACCAAGCTTTTTATTTTTGCTGACTGATTTCAGTCAGAGAAGAATTTTAATCCCCAAATACTCTCATTATTTTTAAAATCCTTAAGATAAAACACACAATGATCCAAAACCAGAAAACTGAGTCTCCCTCTCTAAACAGAGAAATCTTATATTAACAGAAAACTTGGGAAAAAGAAAAAACTAAGTCTCTGTAAGTTATCATTCCGAAGTCAAAAAGCGAACGTGTATTGCAAAACTGAACAAATTTTACTTTATTCCTTAGATCTAAAATGTATCTGTTCATATCCTGGCACAATCCAGCCAGACAGGAAACTGCTGTCCTGCCAACAGTACCTTTATAGTTTGAGCAGGTTGCTTCCCTTTACTTTGAGCACTAATTTAGCTGAAAAAGACAGCAGACCAAACTCTTCTCCTGTTGAAGTGGTCTTTATTCACCCCCACCACCACCCACACACTCACTTCAAATGTTACTGCTTGGCCAGGGAACAGGAAACAAATTAGTTCCCTTTGCACTGCTTAAATGGAAGCAGATTATCCCATATTATTGCCAAATGGGTGAAATTGAAGTCACAAGATGTGATCACGTGCTTGATAATGTTTGTACACATTATGATCACACTTTCTAGTTAGTTAATTAGGGTACTTTGGCACATAACACCCATAAATATCTTAGAACACATCTACGGTTAGATATTTCAAGGAGAAATTACGTGCTATACAAAAAAACTATTCAGCTAGAATAAAGAGAGGAGATGGGAGGCAGTTTTTCAAGTTATTGTCTTTATGAAACAAAAAAAAGTTAAATAGAAGAGCTAAGTTTAGATTCTCCTTGCAACATACTTGCCTTGCGGCCAGACAAGAATTGTTTACCAACCTAGTGGACGATGTAATCCTGTAATCCCTGTGCTGCAACCCAAAAGCCAACCAAAGTATGGGGCTACCTCAGAATGGAGGACGTCTTGCCATTCCACAAGACCAGACAATATTAATGACAGTGCTGGATCTTCCTAACTACTACTTTGTTGTAGTTTACTATAATAATGAAAAAGAAAAAGTGAAAATAAAGGCTTTTTAAAATTCTCATATCAAGCGTTGAAACCTCAGAAACATTCATCATGTCTCAGAATTAAAGCTAACTTTTTTTATGGGGCGTCAAACAGGAAAACACACTGAGTACAGCAATGAACAATAAAATATTTTTTGATATTTCAGAGAGATAGAGACTGCCAATTCTTGCAAACAAGAAAAATTAAAATATGTATTGCAAAATTAAATTAAATAAATGGAATTAAGACTGTTTTGCTGCATTTTTCTGCAACTGCATGCAAGAAACCTTTTTTTCTCCAATTTAAGAGATCAACATACCCTAAAAGTATCTCCACATATTTAGGCAGAATTCTGCGAATGCCAAACGCTAATACTTTGCTGTTTATCTCCTGCTGGAAGACATACAAATTATGGTGAGCAGGAAATATTTACTCCATCTCACATCGCATACTTTTGAGATTAGATATGTGCTTGTGTGTCTGTATAGAATAAATGTTCATGGTTACAATTTTCTTGAAATCTTACTAAAGCAGCAGGAACACTGTACTCCATCTTTCCTAGCACATCCATATTAAAAATTTCCAGAGATAGAGGCAGGAGCTCATTAGCAAACTGAAGACAAGTAAGATGAAGCATCCTTAAATTATTATTTTCCCATTAATTGTTTTGACATTACAAGATAAAAATCTGTCACAGCAAAGCAGTGTCTATAATGCATTATGTAAAGATAATAAGCCTTTACAGATCAGATTTTAGTCTGGTTCCCCAGGATGCCACCTATTTCAATTTGTCAAATACAAATAGCTAAATAGCTAAGAAATTAAATCAGCATTAGTGTATGCTTAATTTTTTAAGCTCTGAGAATTGTTATAGATGTATTGTCAACCATGTGTTTGGTATCTAACTGAATTATCATCAGTTTATCTGATGGTAATTAAGAACTCTCATGTACATGTTGAAGAAATCAATTTGCATGATACATAAGCCATAGTGCCTTATGGCTTAATAAATATAAAATCCACATATACCCATTTTTTTCTTCCTAGACTGAATTATGCTTTAAAAAGAAAATACTTTGTATGACGTACAGCTTTCTAGCTTACATTAACAACGTCATAATATGTCTGAATAAAATATCAAGAAGTGATTATAATTTGCTTCCTGGACATTCCAATTTCTTATTTCTTCTATCAAGCACAATCAATAATTCATTGCAAAAATATGTGCTTCACATTTGTTTTCAGTAGTCATTCCATTGACCTTTCACCAACATGAAGATGACTATAATCCAGCCTTGACAAGTATCCATCTCATTAATGCCTTTTTAATCAACAAGGATGGAAACCCTGTCAAGTTCTAAATAAATTATGTCAAAGCACATTCAATACACAAAAGCATCATTCTCTCAATACATTTCAGTATAAATGGGTTTATTATGGAAATCTGAAATTAAAAAGCAGTGGGCAACAATATAGGAAAAAGTAAAAAAAGAATACATAAGAGCAGGGGTTTCAGTGATATGTTGAAATATCAACATGATATGTTGAAATACTAGGGGTTTTTTTGCTTTGGGTTAGTGGGGTCTTTTTCAGTTTGCTGGGCTTTGATTTTTATTCCAATCCCTGTCCTCCCCAGTATCACAAAAATATATGAAATCTCAGGAGTTCTTTTTCCTCCCAGCACTGTTCCACTGCCACCAAAATGCTTCAGCCCTGCTCTTTCCCTCTTGCTTTGCACACTCCTGTCTGACAGCTTCTGACACAGCATTGCCTCAGGGGCAGCAGAGGGTTCACCAGGAGCACAGCAGAACAGGGGCTATGATTTCAGTTTCAATGCTAGTTCTTCACCCAGGAGCAGCAATTGCAGCAAAATGAATCCAGCTTTAATGATGCAGCTCCAGGCTAATGCATGTTAAGTATCTCGGGGCGGGGGGGAATATGTGCACAGGCTGGTCAGCACTAGCAGAACTCAAACATGCAGAAAAATGCTCACACACAAATTCAGAGAATTCAGAAAGTCCTGAAATGAGAATTCACCAGTACTAACTTCAGTCAAGTAAGTTTTCTCTCCCTTGACTTCCTCCAGAAGTAATGAATGAAGAGAGCAACTCAGCAGGAACCTAACTTTGATATTTTGAATCAGTCCAGGAAAAACTTGTCTCCCATTAATTACAGAGAAGATTAACTTTTTTCAAAATCTCCCTTTTTGTCTCTATTCAGCTCATGCAAGCAGACTTTAAAAGTTTGTAATTTGGCAAATAAATTATAGAAGAGATACCCCTGTCAAAAAGGCCACCAGCTTCTGAATTTCAAGGCAGTGCTCCAGTTATTGATCTCATTAGATAAAGCTAATTATTATTATTAGCTTCTGGAATTATTTTCAATGTAAAACATTTCTTTCTCCTCATCTTATTTCCAGAAGCTGTGCAATAGTTTAGTCCAAAAATTTAAAAATACAAAAAAATGCAATTTTAACAAAGTTTAACATACACACATGTATAAACATAGTGATCAGGCCCTATCCAAAAATATTACACCTTTACTGCCGTTGAGTCATTCCAGTGAGGTACAAAATGGCCACACAACAGGGAAGAGTCATACAGAGCAATCCATTCTCAGGGATCACTATGCAGTGCTATTAAATGTTATCACAATTAAATGTAAGCACAAAATTTATAATGTTATGTGCTTATTAAATGTAAGCACAAAGAATTTTTCTTAACCCAGACCCTTATCTTCAAAACTAAAACTAAAATAATGTGAAGGCTGAAAGCTCTGCTAAATGTCCATTCTCAAAACTTCCAAAAAAACCACATCTCTCCCCATCAAGACAGTACCACCACAATGCTCTCAGATCTACCCCCTCCTCCCTTCTCTCCTTGCCCCAGGAAAAGTAAACAGCTGCATTTCACCAGATGTTTTTAGGTATAGATTTGTATCTTTGCTATTAGTACAAAATGAGACAAACAAATTCAGACCATATAAAATTGTAATTCAATCCTTCATTTTAGCAGTTTCTGTATTCAAACATTTAACCAATGCATCTAAGTGTATTAAATGATATTATAAAATTTTTATTAAAAAGTCTCTTAACATCTTAGGATCTTAAAAAGACATTTTTAAAAAGCTGCCCTGACTAGCCAAGGCAAAGCAAGACAACTACTACACAACTGAAGGAAATTTTTAAAAAATTCTGAATCCCTTCCTATATGCCACTCATTTCAATACAGAGAAAGACATTATACTTTTCTAATAATATGTGATGAAAAACTTCTGTTATCTGTGGCTGGGTTTTGGAAAAGTTCATGGGGAGCTGATAGTCATGTGGTAGCCAAAAAGATTTCAGGTTTTTTTAAAACAAGTAAAAGACTAACTATGTTAATACATCTATATTTACTGAAGGCTTCTAGGCATGTCCTTGAAATAAGCTTTTGAAAATCTGCCAGACAAATGAAATTGCATATCTTCGCACTGTCTCATCTGACTCATGTTGGCTAAGTATCTCCTCACTGAAACTGGACTTCTCCCACTCAGGCTTTCTGATTACCATCCATAATTACTCCTTCCCTTCAAAAATACTATAATTCTTTCTTACAAACAAGAAATAGAATATGCTATATTTTGGTATTTCACAGAGATCAGGAAAAAACCCTCTAGATTGTTCCTGCTTTCCCACATATTGCTCCTTTTTGTGTTTATTAGGTTCAATCTACCAGACTTAATGGCATTGGATGAACATATCTGAGAAGAGAATTCAGCAAAAAGTTGTTACAAAGTATGGCAATTGGTCAATATTTAGATTTCTCTGCCAATGGCAAGAGAGTGTTGAATATATAAACATACTGCTGGGCTTCAGGGTTGGTGTATGCCAAGTTATTCTCTTCCCACATATGGACCATAAACTTACTTAAAGCAGAGGCAGCAATCCTAGGCTTTAAAGCAGCTTATGAAAGTTAGCCACTGCATGCCCCATTGACTGGGCATTTCATTCCTCAGCTTTCCTTCACAGTCTCCTAGCATAATGGATGCCATACATATAATTCATGTCCCCATACATCAGATTTCTACAGTTATTCATCTGTCTCAGTGCCTAATTGGATTTTTAAAAGCACTGAGTAATTTAACATTTATTGATTTCAATGGAAGCATGCATTCATGTGATTACCTGAGTCTGTAAGTACACTAACATCTATAATTTAACTGGACTTACAATGAGATCACCTAATTGGATAGTCCAATTTTGTCATTGCTAGTGGTGTGACTTCCAAAGATGCTGAATCTTTGCAAATCCAAGGGACTCAGAACTTGGTAGATGATCAGCACTTCTGAAAAAGCAGACACTAAGCTTACCTGCCCTAATAAGAAGGAGGAGGCTACCTTTGATCAAGTATCCCTGACACAGCATGTTTATTTGAAGTGCTGAAGTGTCATGCACTGTATACTGAGAGAGTCTGCCTGAATAGGAGACTAAGGGGTCCTTCTATATTCAATTCAGCACAGACCTGGCATTCCAGCAGCTGTGTTTAGGTAGTCTGGAAGAACAAAAACTGATTCATGTTTCAAAGATCCTTAGCACATACATCAAAAAAACAGAAAGTTCAGACTGAATTGTCTTCAAAAACCTGTCAAATGGTGTAGCCTCCATGCTGTCCTACAGTTCAAAGAAATGGGACCAAAGACACATCCATTTTTGTGAGACCCATTTTGGAATTTATTTATTTATGCCTGCTTAGAAATTTGGCTGGCATACCCCTGTTGCCCAGCCTGTTATCTGTACAGCTAAAATCTACTATACTGGAGACATCCTGATGGAATAAAACTAAACACTACAAACAGCTAATGTCAAAGGAATGAACCAAAGTTAGGAAGTCAAAAATTCAAGACCATACAAGAATTTGTCAGGGTGATAAAGACTACTATTTCTTTAAATAATCTCACCTTTAAAACATGCTTTTAACCTATGCCCCTCAGGGAGCTCTCAAACCCTAGCCAAAAATAGAGCTCAGTGCAACAAATTATCTACTTTATCTATGTTTCTCATTAGGTTGTGGTGATAACAAAACTGTATTTTTTCAGCACTTAATGTGACTTAATGTGAAAATCTATAATATAGAAAACACACAAGATAGGGAAAAAGTAGTGTCTCATTCAAGTAGTTTTATTTGTGCTAGTGTAAGATGCAGACTAACATAGCAGTGATAGATAAGTTGTGCTTTTTTTTAAACAAGATGAAAGAGATAGAAGAAACTACTATAAATGTAGCTTTGGTTAGGACACAAAAAAGGTAAAAATCAAGATATTAGTAGAACCAAGACCACTGCTTCCAGTGCCAGAAAACAATTTCAAAAGCACAAAATACAAATGGTCTTGTAGATCAGCAGATCTTAATTCTGTCTCTGAAAACATCTAGATGCAGGTTTTACACTGCACTGGTCCATGTGTGGTGGTGTGTCATTTTATGTTCCCGTTTCATCTCGGTTGTAGGGGTCAGTTTTTCTGTTTTGTTCAGATTTTATACTTAGTATGTTCCATGTACCCCCTTTCCCTCCTCCCTGTTGGTGCTGCCCAAATCCTTCCCGCCTTTCCATCCATGTCCATCACCTAACCACTCCCAATCACCCCACCAAACCACTCCCTTATCCCCACCTGGGAGCCCTGCCAATCATCCAGCGCCCCACCCTGAGATCCAGAACCTTCCATCCAGGGCGTCGGGTGATTGGGTGAAGGCCCAGGGCCCCTCCCATTCTTCTGCCCCATTGGCCCCTTTCTCTAGACCCCTCCCCAGGGAGCCACCCACACTGTTTTCCCATTGGTCCAAGTTTTCCCCACCCCCTGCCCTATATAATCCCCTGTCAGCGTGTTCTAAGTTGCCTTCTTCGGTTGGCATTGTGCTGTTAGTTAGAGTCCTCGTTAGTCTTCCCCTCGCCCTGAGGGAGAATAAAAGGATTTGTTGCCCCCGAAGGAGGATGCTTCGTGTCATCTCAGTTCATGTGTGGTTTTCGCCGCTTTTCGCCCAGGCACCAAGAACTCATCCCGAGCTCTTCAAAGCGCCTCGGAGTTGGCCCAGCGGAGGGCTCGGGGAATCTGCTCGCTCCCTCCGGAGCTAGAGCTGAGCCGGGATTTGAGACCACCCAGGAGGGAGCGCGGCACCATGGATTTGAATCCATGAACACACTGAGATCTAGGTTGGATAGTAGGATTCTCCAAATGCTTTTTATACTACAGACTATGCCTTAACATAATCTTACATGCATCTTTCCTTTCATAGGAGCTGACAACTTTTCACAGGTCTTATAGCATCTTGTCAATGACTAGGTAAGCTACTTACTTACAAGAGCAACATTAACAAAGTGGTTTTGTCTTCATTTCAACACAATTTTAAAATTGAAAATGAAGAGGACACATACAATTAGTTAGCTCTCTAAGGATCAAATACTTGCCATACACTTACCAGACCATCAGTAACTTTGGAACCACAGAGTGAAAATCTTTATGACACAGTGGAAAGTCAACCAAAAAAAGTAGGTGAATAGTGAGTTTTGCTCATTTCACTGAACTACTCAAAAAAATCTTAGCTGTGTTGCTTGCCTTAAATCGACAGTACATACAAGGGCTAATTTAATAGCAAGGGATATTTTGTAAGCAGCATTTTGTAAGGAGGTAATGAATAGAGCTTGGAAGGTAGGGTGGTCCATTTAGAGGAACAAGAGGAAATCAAGGAGGGGTGTGGGGACATGTGAGAAAAAAAATGTGGTTTGAGTTTCTGATTAGCCAGATTATAAAGACTCTTTAGTCAAAGAAAATATGCAAGATGCAACTACACAAAACTCTCCACTACTAAATCAAATGATAATGTTATTGGTTACTCTTTTCTAGTAAATGCTTACATAGTTAAGATTTTTCCTTGTTTGTTTGAGGGGTTTTTTTTTTGGGGGGGGGGGTGAAAGGGGAAGCAGTTATTTGTTGGTGTTTTTAAAGTATTTCTTTTCAGTAATAGGAATAGAAACATATTATAGAAGTTTGAAGAAAAAAAAATACTGAAGACCAGAATACTACTACTTCAGCTGCCACTGAAGCTTTTCAATTAACAATTGGTCAGATTTGTCTTTTAAATCCCAGCACAAAAATTTACAGGCACACTGAGGATTGTTAAAGATGAGCTACATAAAGCTTTCGCCCTTGGAGAAGAATGAGGGTCTTTCTAATTCAAAAGTTTTATAGAGTTAGGTTTTCTATTTTCTTCCTTTAATAGAGTCAGGATTTATTTTCTTGCTTGGCCAGCATTATTTCTATTTTCCAGATAGTCCTGTTTGCTTGGTTAGGTCACATGCAGACAGCTATTGATACAGTGCAACTGTAGGTTTCTGCACAACATAGTCCAGACAATGAACACTTAACAGTTATCTTTAGCTCAGTCTGTAGCTAGAAACAGAATTAGACCCCAGCTCAGTCTTCAGTTCCCAGAACTCAGCTGGAAACCAAGCCAATGTAATCTGAAAGCTCCCTAAAATATCTGTGCTAACACTAAATAAAACGGGCAGAAGCTGAAGGATCAAGAACAAGGTGTTTCCTCCATAAAGCCAGTTTTGCTCAAGTCTGAACTCCTATAATGTTTAATTCAAAGCACTTGTTTCTTGTTGCCAGTAGTTTGTGTTGAGTTTGATGCCAGCTGGCAAAACCCAGCCTGTCACCTCAGTAAAACTACCTTCCCAAACAGCCCAAGCCCACAGCAAAATGTCAGTACGGACAAATGCCAATTGAGAACATATGCCTTTGGCTCCTCTGACACTGTCCTTTCACAGTATAGCACCTTCCTCAGCATGGATGCCTGGCACTGAGAAAAGCAGCCAACTCTGCATGTGTTCCAATAATACAGCAACACTAGCAGCTGTGGGCTGGCAAGTTTTTGGAGTGTTGTGCACACCAACACAGGAATAGAGGAGGTGTGGTTTGCATTCTAGGATTTCATTAAAATTAATATCATTTGCTTGAGGCTTAAATTCCTCCTCCTTACCTTCTTTTGTTCATGATAAATTAAAAGGGAGGAAATTCTAAGAGGAAGGAGGGATAAGAAAAATAAAATAGATCCTTGTCAGTGGGAAAGACAATGTGCTAGCAAAAATGCAGCCATGGTAACTTAGCAATTACATCCCAGACTGTTGTACGATTATTAGAACTGACTAGGTCACGTATACCTTGGCTTCTATGGAAGAGAGAGAGAAGCATGAGAATCAGTTTCAGTACTTTTGGATGACCACAATTTCATTACTGAATAAACTGATAATTGCTTTAGTTGTGCAAGAGAAAACGCCAAATAGCAAGTTTTAACACTCATCTTTGAAAAAAATCCACTTTGAAAGAAGTTACAAACCAAGCAGACTAGCACAGCAGACACAATGAATCCTACAAATTGCAGTATGCAGAAAAATGTTTTTGGTTTTTTTTTTAATGCACATAGTGTGTGCTCAAAACAGTTTTCATTCCTGAGAAATGGAGAAATGGTCAGATTGAATCACATAGGCTGACTTTGCCAGACTTGACCCAAATGACAGCATGTTTTCAAGCTGCACTGCAAAGCAGCATGCCACACATAAGAACATTGTGGTAAGATCATGACTTACTGTCACAAGGTAAGTAGGTTTTGAAATTGAAAGCAATTGAGCTATTTGCATGTTCGCATGGTAACATTCATTTCTGCATGAGCTTTTCCTGGATCATTGGAAAGGAAGCATTTGACTACCATTCCCTTAGATTTTAACAACACTTTTATCTAGTCACATATACATCAGGTAAAAATAACCAATAAAAATAGCTTCTTACTTAGAGGAAAAGATACAACTTAAATAAATCAGGCTCTTGCTTCATATACAACTAAACAAACAAAAGATTCTAGTTCTTGGTTGGAAAAAGATCAACAGCTAATATTGCTGCTCAAGGGACAGTATCTCAGTAGACATCTGGAAAACGTACTGATTAATTAATAGATTCATTAATTAGACAGCTGTAGCATTAGAAGAGAATTTAATTGTTTGGATTAATAACCCCACTAATTAGTCCTAAAGAAAATCATAATCTACCCGTAGAGATGAGAAAACACTGACTTCCTAAATGCCCATCTGCATGATTAACTTCACATTTCCAGAACATGTTAACTAAGTACTGACAGACTTACAAGACTGTATGTGCCTCAGGAACACCCAGAGCAAATCTAAAGGCTATGATTTTTCTGGTATATAGCATATATATATATATAATAATTTACCTTTTTCTTGCTTCTGAAGTATGGCCCTGACATGGGAATCTGAGAAAAACAATTATAAACATTAAGCCTGTGTGAGGCTACATAAAAACTGAGGCATTCTGTGAATATTACTAAATTTTAAATTATCAAGGTATGCAAGTGACACACAACAGCGAAGAGGAGCCTATGCAAAATCATGACAGGACTGTAGGTTTGTGAATAATCTTATTTGTCTTATCTCATCAAGATAGACATATCCCCTTCTAGAAAAGAAATGCTGAAATTATATGAGGTATTTCATATGAGCCATAATCATCTAAAATATGTGACAGCCAGCTCAGAGTTCTGTTTAATAATGAGCTAAAGACCTCATTGCAGAATGTTCCTGTCAACAGAATTGAATCTGATAGCATGTCTGTTTGATGTTAAATATGCTAAAGATTCACACGCTCGTTTTCCTCCTTTGTGTCTTAGTTGCTAAATGTATAATGCAGGTAGTACATCGAGGAGTTTAGTTAAAATAAACTAATGAATTTTGTGAAGCACAAAGGTGCTTTACTGTCATTCATCTCAAAACCCCACAGATAAATGGGTCATTTCGCATGGAATTTCATTTAATTAGCATAAAAACAATATCCCTATATAGTAGGGATATAGAGAGGAAAAAACAGTTTGCACATCAAACATCCCACGTGACAAAAAAGTTTATAACCAGTTGGAAAATACTTAACTGCGAAATAGTTACACAGGAAAGAAGAGGACATAGGGTAAAGTAGTTAAAATTACAAAGGAAGCCACAATTTGATGCTTTTTTTTCGTTCTGAGTACTTGCTTCTATAGACATAAAATTCTCTTCCTGCATTCATGAATTCTTTAGCTTTTTAGGTCTTTGCATGCTGTGGAGTTTTGGAAAATGAAGTTTATTGGCTAAGTCAAAGACTGAAAGAAACCACACCACATCAAATTATAAAAGCTACTTAGTTACATAAAAATTCATGGAGTTCCTTATAGAATCTTAATGGGGAAGAGATACCAAGTATGTTTTTAAAATTCTACAGCATCCCTTTATGCACAGCTTCCTCTGAGTAAAATAAATCTTTTAATGAATGTGTGCCAGATTATTATAATAAACTACATTACATTAGGAAAGAAACCAATAGCTCAAGTGAAACTATGACTTAAATACATAAAAATCTTGTTGTTAGCTCTGGCCAGTGCTTATTTTGCCTGCAATGTAATGCTTGAATATTAAAACCAAAATCAATATTTCTTCTCACAAACACTTGGAAATTCTGCAGTTACATCAGAAGTTTCAGTTCTGTATCAGTTAAATCAGAAGTTTCTTAACAGAATATAGATCAAGTAAGTTTAGCCATTAACTTCCATCCTACCAAGTACCTGCACACTTGTGTGTACCATAAGCCCAGTGCTTCCAAAACACATTACAACTCAGCCAAAATGCAATTTGCAGAGCAAGAACTGAGTAGAGAGTGGGAGAAGCACTTAGAGAAACCTTCAGAGACTGCTTGGGTAAGGATGGGGTAGAAAGATGATGTGGTTGACCACATCTGGGCACTAGGTACCCAAAGCTGTTCATGAGTCAAGGTAAGGACAGGGAGCTGTCACTCATCAGTTACTGCCATGGGCAAAACAGATCTGTCTTGGGGAAATTAGTTTAGTTTATTATCAATCAAATTAGGGAATGACAATGAGAAATAAAACCCAATCTTGAAAACCCCTTCCCCCACACCTCTCTTTTCTTCACAGGGTTAGTGTAACTCCTGATTTCTCCAGCTCCTTCCCACAAGCAGTGCACTGGGACAGTGGTCAGTTCATCACACTCTGTTACTCCTTCCTCCGCACAGGGAGGATTCCTCACGCCATCCCTGCCCCAGTGTGAGGTCACTCCCTCAGAAGACAGTCCTCCATGAACTTCTTCCCTGTGAGTCCTTCCCACAGGCTGCAGCTCTTCACAAACTGCTCCTGTGTGGGTCCTTTCCATGAGGTACAACCCTTCAGGAACAGAAAGCTCCAGTGCGGGACACCACAGGGTTACAAATTCTGCCAGCAAACCAGCTCAAGTCTGGGCTCCACTCTCCACACACATTCATAGCTTCTGCCAGGAGTCTGCTCTAGTGCAGACTTGCCACATTGTCACAGCCTCCTTCACGCATCCCCTTGCTTTCCACCATCACATCTCCCCAGAGCACATACTAATAAACAAATTATAGGCCAGAACACATTAGAACATTTCTTGTGCCTTGTCGAATTGTAGCTGCAAAGTTTGTCTCAACAATGACACAATCAGGGCTAAAAATAGAGAAGGGGGAGGGGGAAAAAAGTAAATAACTCTACAGTTTTAAGACAAAGATATCCATCCATTGTTCTACCAACAATACATTTTCCCAAAAGAATTATTTGTTTTATGCATTATTTCTATTTGATACAGGATAAAGACACAGGTAGCAGAATAGAGATCCACAGTACTGAGAACTTCCCCTTTAAAATTGTCTATTTCATTTGGAAACTTTCACAATTCAAAGCACAACTACAATTAAGTGAAGAAGTCCTCTGAAGAACCTGGAAAGAAGATAAATGATCAAAAAATGAGATGAATCATGCACTGGGATGAAGGGAAAACATATGATACTTCAGTCTCCTTTTATACCATGTTTATAAAAAGACCAAATGATTTTTTTTAACTGACAGAAAAAACAGATATGAATTTTAAGAAACAAGTAGAAAACACAGCAAAATATGTTCAGTGGCATGTTGTGTGTGGGAAACCACCTTCCTGCCTTCCCTAAGTATACCAAAAGTTAACAAAACCACTCTAGAAAAAAAATGAACATTAAAGCCTATGGTAGAAAAATTTTTCAAGTAGATTTATTTCGGGGATAAAATCCACAAATTCTTATTACACGATGTTAGGGAAAGACAGATATCTATTTAGATTGTGGTGACTGCAGTCAATAAGTTGGTATTTCATCACAGCTGCTGCCAAAACAGACAGCATAGAAATGTGTCTGACAAGTGTAAAGAGAACCTGAATGATTTATTATTTGCATTACATCAATAACTGAAGTGTCTAAAGGAAGATGAACCAAGTAGGATCATCTGGTTAAAAATAAATCATTGGCATTGCATTTTTAGAAACAACCTTTTTCCATAACTCATCAAGTGACTTTTTTATATTACTTTTTCTTCTGCATTGGACACCCTTTTCTCTTGATGCCTATTTAAGAAAGTATCACATATAGCCAATGATTCTGTTTACCTGAGAAACATGAGAAGTACCTTAATATAAGAATTACCAAATCTTACATTTAATTGCGAACATCAACTAAAAGTATATTATTTTCTGAACATGGAAGAGACTTACTGAACAGAAAAGTAGCTTAAATATATATATATTGAACCAAACTACTAAAATTAATTAAAGAGCACAGGACTACTCTTGATGGCTTAAGTAGCATATCTAAGGTCCTTTACCTTTCCCTTTGTCCTTCTGTCTTCTTTGGCATTTTGACATTTTAAAAAATAAATTACTCAAACTATGCAATTATTTAGGGTGGTATAGATTAAGACAATTAAGAGTCTTTTTTCACCTCCTTCAATTGAGTTATTAGAAGAAAAGACAACTTCTAGCTATGTTGAAGCATAACTGCATTCAGCCTTCAGTAACTGGTCACCACCAGCAGATGACAGGTGATCTGTCAGTAGATTAAAGGCAATGCCAGAGGCCCTTGCTGCTACTGCAAAAGAGTTCAGTAATGATCTTAAAAACATACAGAAAATATTGTTACTGCTACAGTTCCAGCTATTGGAATAGCTCTTGCAGCTGAACTAATTATTATTAAAACACCCTCTCCTTAAATTGCATCATTATGCTTCGAGATGTATTGAGAGCAGCAAAGTGCAATAAAACCCAATCCACCAATCCAACAAACGTGTATTTGTTTTGAGAGACTAATTTTTATGGTAGATGATGCAGAAAAAGAAAAGGAAGTTAACACGGGGGGGGGAAATGGTCATATTAAATTAAAACATTAAGATACAAACCCTTATGGAAACAAAATTGAAGACTGGAACGGGAAGAGAGAAAACTGGGACAATGGGATTTTATACCTGTGCTTGACCATAACAGAGGTCTCATGACACAAGTATATTTGAATGTGATTCTCAATTCTTTGTTTAGATAGTAGCAGTGAAAAGAATAGAATTTGGGGGGTTTTTGGTTGTTGTTTGGGTTTTTTTCTTGTTTTGTTTTTAATATGCATGTCAGCCAAATAATTTAAAGTGTCAAAATAGAAATGTCAAAATCAGACTGCCTTTCTGTCAAGAACACACAGAATATGAGCATGTTGCCAACTTCTACAACACTGTCAAAAGTATTAACAGCACTTTTCCCCTCAAGGCATATAGTTCAGTAACAACCCAATGAGCTTCCATTTTTTAATAATGTGTTATTTGTGCTTAAAAAGCACAAAAGCAAAAATAACAGACAAAAGTTAACTGATGATAATATAGTGACAACACAGCTGTGGTGGTCTGGAAGAGCTAATAATGGGCTATTGCACTCAGTAAAATCTGTGGATGGCAGTCCCCTAAAACTAATTAGGAAAGAGATGGAGTAATGAAGAAGCACCATCAAGAGGACAAGTATCACCAGCACGAACACATCCTCATGAGATTGAAAAACTCATGGCAGCTGCTCACCATGTTCAGCACTAGTGAGATTTACTGCAGAATGAGGGTGGTGAGTGCAGCCAGAGTTTTGCGCAGGCCTCTGCAGCAAATACCCTCCATTACCCAGAACTAGGTTAAATTATGCCCACTGCTGGACCAGCACTTCTATTCCTGAGAATGCAATTGAGATTTCTCTGGAATGAACTTGTAAGGATTTCACAATATAAATTTTCACAACTATTATGAGCCATCTTAATGGCTTAAGACACACCTACAGATGTGATACTTTTCCCCCCATTCTTTTTATTGAAAAGAACATGCTTGTACTTATGGGGTTGAAAAAGTCCCTGGCTCCCAAAGTGAGCAGAGAGAATGGAACTGGAATGCCATCAAGAACTTCTAAGAACAGCATCCTTTCTACCTCATTCACCTCAGCCACTTCATGGCATGAATTCTCTGACTGTGCTCTGGGCAACAAGTGTGGCCCTGCTAAAAGTAATACACATTTCCCTCTTTTCACTTCTTTATGGACATTGTATACTAGGTATTCAACATCTACTGCATGATTTTTGATAGATACAGTTTTGGAAAGAATGCCATTTCTCTGCAGCAGATTCTTATCTCAAAAATCCCATATCTTTACATGGGATTTTCTGTCACAGTACTTCAATGCAAAACTTCACCATAAGCAAAACCTCACTACAACAAATACATTTATACCTCCGTAGTGCACAGGGTTTATTTAATGTGCACATCAAGTATAATCACGCTTTCACCACCTGCTTCACATTCATAACACAAATGCATGAAAATGTTAAAACCTATGATAAAAAGGAAAAATTATGATTCTTTAATGCTTTAATTTTCAAGGTGCACTGGCACTTAAGTGTCAAAGCAGCTTTTTCCATGGCTCTGCAGTGTGGAATGGAGTATCTTATACTGCAGCTTATAAATCAAATCACAAAAACTTATATACATTTGTGTAATATAGATACAATTTGTTTTGGATAAATCTCCACCACATAAGAGACTATCTTTGTATATTTTCACTGTGAATTATTTTAAAAATGCAAGCAAGCTAAAAACCCCAAAAGAACCAAAAAATACTGCCACCACAACAAGCTGACTTTCAGGAATTAAGCAGATATTCAAGTAAGAGTCCCAAATATACAACATTTAATTTTTGACTCTTTTCAATTGTCTCAAGTTACATGACTCTTGCTAAATAAATGTCAATAAAAAAGAAAACCCATTGAAAAAAAAACCAATTTAAAAAGATCTGAAGAAACTACTGCCTTTAAATTTGATTGCTCTGGATTTCTACTTAACTGTAGACATTATTAAAGCCACTGGAGTCCTGTACTTCTTATGTAAGTTTCAGTCTCTGTATCACATGCACATCAGCTTGCTTACTGCTGAAAGTGCAACTAATAGGATTTATGATACATGTGGAAAATAGCAACAAACATCTCCAAAACCCTTGAATCAGCAAAGCTAATTTTTCTTCAGGAGCTACTAAATGATCAAAAAGTAATAGAAGATATCTGAGTGTAATTTCAGCCATCAACATTATCACAACTATGAATTTGGCAGAACACTTCTTTTCATTCAGGTATCAGATCACACATGTAGATCTTTCCCAATACTTGCATCAAAACATTGTAGTATTCCAGTGTTGTGACACAGGATATTCATATGATAATGAATTAGTGTGTGTTGCCACCCTAGGGTACTTTCTTAGCAAATCACTGGTTTCCATTTGATGTCATCTCTCTGTTGGACATCACACTGTATTGGGAATGGTAGCCCAGGTTGGTCCCAGGTTCTGCTCCTCTTCTCTCAGAGCTCTTTACTGTTTTCTAAACTCTTGCTTGTGGTGCTGCTCATGTAGCTCTCTACTGTCCAAAGATGCTTCTCAAATCCCACACGCAAATAAACCTAGACCAGAAGAACCCTAACACCTCATACAGCTCCATGTTTCTGGGCTTTTTTTTTTCTTTTTGCTCTTATTTTTTCTCTCCCCTTCATTTTGTTCTTCTAAAACTTTTGAAAAGCATGAGGTAAAACCAACTTTTTCATGCATTCTTAAATCTTCTTAAAATCTTAATCTCCTCTTTCCTTCTCTTGACCTGGCATTTCTTTTCTAGGATGATGGCTGTATTTCATATTGGAACATGCAGCAGGGAAAAGAATGAATTTATAGGAAACCATTCTATTTCAGTACTACAGATTGCCATTATATAATTTATTCTTAGGAACAGTAAGTCACAGATGAAAATAGTAGATACACATTTAATCTCAGGTAGAAGTCAAGATGTAAATTTTAGTTCTGAAATACTGAAAAGCCGAGGGTACTCTTTATCCCTCTGAGCCAATTTATGAGGACATGGCAAAGTAGGGCCAAACCAGGAAGGATGACTGAAATCAAAGCTATGTGCCACTGTGTTAAGTGCTGCCAACAGTGGCTGTGAAAGTGTTCCTCCACCAGTCTCAGGATTTCTGTGTAAACAACCAAAGCCCTCTCTCAACTGAGCTGGCTCAAACATCTGATTGACAGCTTGCTGCCTTTAATGAACTGGAAAAATGTGTCTTCTGCCTCTGCAGATTTGAGCAAGTTCTGCTCTTGAGAAATCATGAGCTGCTCTTTGCTCTCTCCTTTCAACAGTCCACTTTGAATACTTAAAAAGACAAAGACTTGTTTTATATTTTGAAAGGTTTTCTTTCCTCTTAAGACGTACCACTTCATCTTCCCTGTAGCTTTGTGTCATTCAGACAGAAGATTCAGATATTTGGAAGCTACTAGAGCCTCATGACAAAAGCTTTTATTCCCAAATTAAATGGGGTCTTGCTTTTTCTTCTTAATATGTGTTCATATTCATTAACAAGATGACATTTTTCCACAAAACTGCATCTACAGAATGTAGTAGATCACATCCACAGCACTAACACCTAACAAAGAATTGTGCTGACTCAGGACTGCTGGAGCAGATATCCACATTCTGTGTAAAAGACATTATGAGTTGTCCATCACCTAATTTTAACTCCAAGATTTTAGGTTTTTTTTCCTTGCTATGGTTATTACTACCAGGAAAGACATTTTTATTTGAAAAAGACAGGAGGGTGATAGGAAAGCTGTTTCCTGAGCAAAGCACTGCTAAACAGGATGTGGAGGTTGCTAAAATTCTTCCTTGCTGTGAAATTAAATTAGTCTCAATGTAGAGCTGATTAAACACTGCAACTGGTACCACTTAAGTGTGCAGCAAGAGTTAAGTTCATATCCCATTCTACCTTTTGTAAAGTTGGCTTTAATTTTTCTTCTTCATCCTTCTTCCACTTCAGCAGTTTTCTCCAGTCCAGAAAACATTTCCAGATTAGTCTGCCTCATTTCCTCCTGGCAGCTTCTCCAAGAAGCACATCTCTCCAGTAGCCTGACTAAGGTTTTTCCTCCCAGGGCAAAAGAATCTCCTTTTGACACTCCACTTGAAGACTGAGCACTTTACACAGCCCCTGAAATTCTTACAGATCATTTCACAGCTGCTAAATGAGAAGAAACTCTGTGATGAAGGTTTCTGAATTTTTGTCCTGACACTTGAATAATAAGCAAAAACTTTCTGCTCCTAACAGCTGCAACCTCAAAAATCTATGAATGGCTGAGCTCAGTGGACCTCAGGCCACACAATTCTAGATCTCCCCCTTCCAGTAGTTTTCTTTCCTCTGGCACATGAAACATCCATTCCCTCCAGAGGCACCCTGTGACATCTGTTGAAACATCTGCTTATTTTCAATTCTCTATAATATCCATAAGAAAACACTCAAAAAACCCACAACCCACAAAAAAATTACTTGCATTTTTTACACTGAAAACATAATAAAAACACACATCATTTGGAGAATTTTAACAACTTGTTCTCATCTTGAGTAACAGAGCAACAAGCTTTGCAGAGAGAAGAGTACACTTAAACACCAGTATTCCTAGTGTATCCTATGACATTTACTTTTCTCTACCAGTTCCAAAGAAAATATGTCCATATACTCTGTGCAACAAAGTGGAAAAAAACATATCTCACCATGAATCCACATTTGCAACTCTGCCAAAGTAAACATAATCAAGGGTAACCTAACACTCATTCTTTCATCATAACCCAGCTTTCTTCCCTCACGTGTCCTTATTCCTTTAGCATACAAGGATAAGAATCTAAGGCTTTTTCAGCCAAGGTTTTTAGCTTTTTGTGGTCTGCTTCATCCCTAAAAATAAAGTCAAACCAATCAGTATGCTTATTACATACTTATAAATCACTTCAGAAGTTATTTGTCTTTACAATATTTTAGAAGTAATGCACTATTAAGAAATCATATATAGTGTTTTAATCCATGAGTCATGAACAAATTTTCACAAGGCCCATTGTTCTTGTTATTTTAAAAAGCATTTTGTAAGAATTAATTTAGTACTTAGCAAAGATACTGTGTTTGCAGTTCTAAAACAACTATGATCCTACCTACAAATTCTGGCAGAGGAAAAAAATTGAACTTGCAACCCAGAGGTTAAAAGACTGTCATATTCCTGATAATCCCTTGCTTCACCTGTGCATGTGAAGGGGAAGGGGGAACAATACAGCACGACATAAAAAAATTAAATGCAGAAACAGTTCTTCAGCAAAACAAAGAAATGTTTTTAACATGGAAATATTAGGAACTACTCTTAAAAAAAAAATTGTTCAAATGAAGTTTAGCGCTAAAGAAAATTATGTCACCTACACATATTCTTCAAAGAGAACAAGAGTATAATTCTCCAAATTTCACTCTTACCTTTCTAGACCTGACAAACAACTGCCAAAGCACAATCCATTGAAACTGTGCATACACTGCACTTGCATCATAGGAACACAGCTTCTTTAGGACCATCACACCAGGAGGCATGCTCCAAAGACTCCAGCTATCTGAGGAGTTGCCATTCAAACCAATAAAGATGTCTAGGCACTGAACAGAACACCTTTGGTATAGATGTCCTGCCAAGCTTCCCAGAGCACAGCCGGCCAGCACAAGCCATAGCCTGATGCTCCTTGAACGTGAGTCCACACAGATCCAGAAAGTCTACCCCTTTGCACTACCTCATCTACGTCATGTTACTTCTCTAGACAGCATTTCAAACCTTGCTGTAACATTACTGTGAGGAACATGTGAATCAAAGCAAGTGGTGCAAGGTAGATTCAATGCTAATCAGTATTGTTTACCTAAAAAAGTAACTAACAAGAAAATATTGTCTGCTGGAAAAACTCCGCCCTTTAAGAACAGCCCAAAGTGCTTCTAGAATTTAAAAACTTAAGACACTCTTCTCTTGACATCCTTTCTCCTGATTTTGAAAATAGGATATTTTGAGTCAGCCTCAGGAAAAGCAAGTTACAGTCAGCATAAGAAAATTAGTCATAAGCACATAACTACACACTATTATGGCCTTGTAAGTGTACACACATGCTTTTTTTCTCCCCATCACAATTCCTAATGAGATTCATTTACAAGTGCCAGCTTTCTCCTCTAAAACAGTATTTCCTGGTATAGCATATAGATTTTCAACTGAGAAGAAAACAAAGCAAGAATCAATTTTGGTATTTTTCAAGTTCTGTTAGACAAATTTTGAAGACTAAAACCTGATGAGCCTTAACTTGTTTCTACTGTATCTACCCTTATATACAATTTCTACTGTATGTGCCCTTAAATAACTGCAGATATTAACCCTAAGAATATCATGGCTTTATCATACTAGATAATTTAACACAGCTTTTCATTTTCTAAATCAACACTCTGCTAACATCACTTATATAACCTGGGGATATTTTTTTCAAAAAAATTCACAACTATTACACAATACAATGTGCAAAGCATAATAATATCGTATATTACAAATAGGTTTTTCACCCCAAGGATGGTTGGACACTGGAACAGGGTCCCAAAGTAAGCGGCCACAGCACCAGCCTGACAGAGTTCAAGAAGCATTTGGACAACGCACTCAGGCATAGGGTGTGACTCTTAGGGATGGTGCCATGCAGGGCCAGGAATTAGACTTGATGAGCCTTGTGGGTCCCATCCAACTCAGGATGTGCCATGCTAATACACAAAAGATTAATTATACTGCAAGGCTCCCTAGTAATCAGTGTAAATAAATCTTTAAACAAACTTTGCAAGATGTCTGAAGTCTTTTACAAAGGCAGATGCCAACTAATTCATTTTGACAAGTGGTAGATTGAAGATGAGCATTTTGAAATACTTTGAGAAATAAAAGAACACAGGCTTGTATAAAGAGCTATATTTCAGAATGCTTTATACAGTAAAGGGTTGTCAAATGCACAATTTCTCTCTTTAAATATCATCTATTTAATAGCTCGATTAGTTTGATGTATTTGATTTTTTTGCAGTCATTTACTTAATATTCCTGTACAGATCTCAAGGGTCTCAGTTCTTGGCTATTTGTACACAACCCAAAAGAATTTTAAATTAAACTTCGTTTTAAGCATATTGTTTTGATGTAAATGCATCTACATATGTTATATTTGTTTAGTGCTGTAGAGTGAGAGGACATTCCATTCGCTTTCCTTTTTTATTGTATAAAAGGCCCTTTTTGCCAAAGTTGTTGTGTCGATTTTAACGAAGTGTGTAGTTCAAAAAGCAGTAAAATAGAGGGTTTGCAAAGAGTCCAAGTCACTGTACAACTAGGTTTTTTCACTTGACATATTTTGTAAGGGAGAAGCTTGAAGTAGAAAAGACTTTTGCATTCTTATCAGTTTAAGTAGACAACATTCAGCCACTGCATTTAATATTATTCAGAATGACACTGTAGGCAACCACAGTTGTCATGTTCATATTCTGCTTTTTGAGAGGGAATTAAAGTCAACCACACAATTGTGAACATGATTGTCTATTAAATCTGCTCTTATTTTTAAACTTCAAGAACTGCAATGAGTTTATTCAGAAGGTTACAGTGTTAAGAGACACCCACAAGAGTGTTTTTGAATATATTTGAAATATTACAGCCCAGTGGAAACATAGAGCAAAACGGTTGTACCCACTTAAGCAGACACAACTTGGTATCAAAATTTATGAACCTAAATAAAATCTCCAGATAGCAAATAAGAAGTGACTTCTGGATGAAATGAGAGAAAAGATACAATTAATGACATAATAAGCAGAGGAGCTAAAAAGGTAAGGTGAAATGATGGAAGAGAAAAGGATACAGTAGCCATAGAAATTGATCAATGAGACACACGTACAATCTACAGTAACATAAGACAATCCAATTTAACTCTTCTTAATATACACCAGGAGCCTGAGAAAATATCTAACTATGTCAATTCTGCTACACAATTGGTTTAGAAGAGCCGCTGTCTTTCATGATAAACATCAGATGTTAGGATGGCTGAACCTCTAACACACGGAAGTTTCCTTTCACAGCCAAAGCACAAATAGCTTCAGGAAAGAGGAAACTACAGAATTTTTTTTGTTTGTTTCCAACTGTGTTTTCAAGTGTAGCATCATGCACTTTATTTCATTTTTTTCATACACTTTTAGGTTACTCAGATTTTCTACCACGCTTAATAAGGAGATTACAAAACAGAGGATGGTGCAAGTGGCAAAGCAAAGCAGCATCTGCAACTCCCGTGCAGAGCTGTCCCCCAGGGCAACCTGGGGTGACCGAGCTCCCCCCAGCCTAGTGCCCACAGGTCTGTCTGCTCTGTGGTCAGGTTAATCTCAAAACTGGATCATCTGCCCCGGGTTAATCAAAAACAGACCTTAGCAAATCAAGACCTACAAATACAATTTTATTTTATACAAAACTCAGGTAGAATGATGCAAGGATTTGGCGCGGGGTGGGGGGTGAAGGGGAGGAGAAGGAACAGGGACAAGAAGATTTAGAGAGAATCAATATTCAGGGTTTGAATTTTTCTTTCAGCAAACTAACATCTGAATAAAAGTAGTATTTTCTTCTCTAGAAAACTAAGATCCAGATTCTTAACTCCCCCTGAGATGGTTGTTTAATGAGTGTCATCTTTTACCTAAGACTGACAGACAGCATTACACTGCAAAACCAAAATGTTTTCAATGCCATGGAAGTTCACTTGGCTTTTATTTTTTTTTCATTAAAACCACTGAAAATAATGCAGTTATTTGATTTTAATACAACAGCTTCATGTGTGTAGCCCAGTTCAGAAACAAAATGAGCACAGCTTCACAAAGTCAGTATTAAGACATTGATACCTTTTTCCCTAACGTTTGTGCCAGTTAAACACACACCTTTAATTACAGAAATGCACATTTCTCCCAAAAAAGGCTGCAAAATTATTGATATTCATGTTTACAATTTGTTCAAGGCTTATCCTTTATAATTAACCTTCTCATAGCAAGCAGATTACATATTAGACATATAACATGCTATTTAACTTCTTTTTGAGTTGTATGAGGCTAGATCTTGAATTATCCCAGTGAAATAAGATTGTGTAAACTAGTGCATTCTGAAAAACAGTCTTCTTCTTTGAAATATTAAAAAATTCTATGAAGTAACATGACTTGTAAACCTCTTAAAAATTACAAAGATAACTACTAGTTCCAGAAAACTTAAACATTTTAAGAACTCTTTTTTGTATGCTTACAGTTCATAAAAGAAATTCTGCTCAACTAATATGATCAAGTTATTAGAAACTGGCATTTATAGAAGTAAGCAGTTTTAGAAACTGAGTTTATAAATTTAATTGAAAAACTTGAATTCCATCTAGGCAGTAAAGGACAAATGGTATCATTAACAAGTAAGATTAATTGATTATTTAAAATAAGAGCATCCAGTACAGTAAAAGGATATTCAGGAGGGAAGCAGAAGGGTGTGGAGATGTAAACTCAAGGTTTCTAACTTAAAAATCAATCACATCCTTACCACATGCATTTCAATAATACTAACTAGATAAACACAGGCACTGAGTATCACTCCTTGTGCTCAGTTTCAGATTATTTTGATTAAAGCCTCATCTCAGTAAGTAACATACACTCTCCACAATTTGTCAGGAAATGCTGCAACCTGTTTCTGCAGATAGATTTTTTTTATCTCCTTTGTTCTGTACGCTATATGGTAATGGGAAAGAACATGGCATGTGAAACAGGTATTTGAATGAGAAATTATTTCTAAGTTATTTTAATATTCTACTTCAACAACAAGCAATTTGACTAGATAGCAAAATAAGTTCATATGTTCTCCATCACATGTTAAAGTTTATTGAACATAGAGCTGTTTTCTGCCCTTATTTAATATACTCCCCATGGAGAATGCTTAATTATTTTGCTTATTGCCTTCCAAAATTCTTATTTTCAGAACTTTCAGATGCAGCTCTGCAAGCTTTTCTCCCTCAATCTCTACCCCTTTCATTTGGATGGCTGAAAAGTAGGTTTGCCTTCCATCTTCCAGGAACACAGATTCTTCTGATTACTTAAAGTATTTAGACTTTTTTAATTTTTTAAGTTTTTTTTTGGTCTTAGATTTTGGTATTTTCTGGTTTTTGATCTACTGAGTCTTCTGGAACCACACAGAGTGAAGGAACCACAGATGCATATACATTTCGCTAGAATATGGTGCACAGCTATGGAAATAAAAGCCTGGAAATGGATCATTTCACAATGGCTTTTTGAACAAAACTGGAACTACATAGGACCCTGTCAAAGTAGGTAAAACTGCACCATGTTGAATAAAATAAACAGAATAAACCACTACCAAGGCAGGGGCCTGCAAAGCAGGATATCTGGCTAATCTCCTTCTTCGCAATTATAAGCATTAAGGATGCCCATAACATTCAAGTATTTTTGAGATGACTGCAGCTATAGCTCAAGTGAGAGAGTTTTATTCATCCTTTATTGAAAATTATCATTTTGTGAAAATACTTTGGTTTACTGTCAATTAGAAGAATACTTAATCTGTGATAGGCTCAGCCGAATTTATGAGAAATTGTTTTAGTTGGAAGACTTGGAATTAGTTTTTTACCTTCTTCATATGTCCCAGATGATCCCCTCACCGAACATGCAATCAGTCTATAAAGAGCAGATGTTAAAATATTCTTTCAGTTCACAATGGACTTAGAGGCCAAAATCATCTGTTTCTGCCTCTAGAACAACAGGCCTCGACTGTATGTCTCTGGTTTACCTTTTCCAGTCAATCAAGTAATTTCCAGTCAAGCAGTAATTTTAACATCTGATAAACTGTATCTTTTTATTAATAAATACAAGGCCTCCCACATCCTTGATGGCACAAGGCTGCAGACCACTGCCACCAGCCTACACCTGCTTTGCCCACAAGCCCATTTTACTTTTAGTGGCAGTGCGATAAAAATTTCAAAATACTTCCAAGATAACATGCTGTTCAACAGAGATAATGGCATCAAGTATTGTTCTACTGCCACAATGGCTTTTAGTAAAAAGAAAGGAGAAAGTAACATTTATGCTGTCTGAAAAGACTAAACAAAAACCTTAGAGATACATGTCCCTCAAAAAACCCAAATCAACAGGGAAATATTTTTAGAACATTATTTAAATAAATAAAAGACCTCACACACTCTTATATAAGCACTCACGTTGTTAAGCAAGCCCCACAATGATTTTTCAGGGACTGGGCAGATTTCCTATTCTTAGAGGATTTCACTGAATTACGCTATTAGCACCAGTTCCGACAGAATGTTAATTTTTAATCATTAAAATGAATGCAGAAATCAGTGACATGCATGACATGCAGTCCCAGGGATGGTTCCTTATTTTATCCTGTACATATTTGAAAGACTGTTTCACTGTTGAAATAATAGATGCTGTCATTTTTATAAAAGTCATGATACAAAATACAACCATAATAGATTTTTCCGGTCTTAAATTATGTTTAAAAATTTATTTCCTTCCTAATGTTCCAGTGGAATGACTTTTGGCAGAACTAGCTGGAAAGTAGAAAGCAGATTTAAATGCAGAGCTTAACCCATTTATTTCTGATCTGAAATGAGCACTAATATTTGTAAAATTTTGAAGTATTTTTCAAGCTTTAAGTTACTAAAATCATCTTCTTTAAAATATTCACTTGACCTTATTTGCCTTTTGACATTTTTTCTCCTGAGAAATTATAGGAAGATTATTTGGGAAACTAACTGAAAAGTCCAACTTACCCTTTTTTTTTCAGCTGCTTAACTTATTTCTTCATAACTCTCAACAACGCTTTCCGTTGGGAGAAATTCCTCCCAGACTAACTCAGTAGTGAGCTATTCACTGCAGCCATTTAGTGTTTTGTCTTAACTATTACAGAAACAAGGATTAGAATTAAACACATACACTTGTTAAGCATCCATGTAAAACACTCTTCATTCCATAACAAGCTGATCACTAAGGCCTGCAGTTTTTGGTCCAAGACCAAAGCGGTGGAAAAAATTAACTAATTATATTCCACAGCAAAAGGGAAGATGCCCAAGCCTTGAATAAAAATAAGAAATATCAGTAAAGCACATGCAGCACATTAAACCAAGAAATACTCATGAAAAGAAAGCAAAAAATTAACAACAAAAAAAACACCAAAACACACAAAAAAGTTCCCGAAATCATGGTCAAGACTTCCATTTTCTCCAAATAAGCATTGTCTGTCTTGTGGAATATGCAAAAACTACATAGCTAATACGAATAGCTGTTTTATTCCAGTTAATTGCTCAGTGTATCAGTTTTATTAGTGCACTGCAGCTTTATCTATATCCTCCACTAGCTGGAGTCATTCCCAGTGCTGTATTTCACTGTTAGTTGCTTATTAATTTCCAGAAGTCAATGCATCTCTTCTCCTAACCAACTGTTCTGTCTACATTACAAAGGAGTAAATACTATAAATTGCAAAAACCTCTCATTTTATAGGCAATAATAGCTGAAATGAAGGCAAGCTTGTGCCATTTTACATGGAAGTTCTTCAGCTTTTCTTGGGATCATTCAACACTGGGATCTCCAAGCATAAGCATATATTTCGGTATTAATTAAAAATTAAGCATGACCTCTACTGTACAGCTTCATCATACAAAGTTGTCACTCGTTGAATCTGATGCTTGGAGTTTGTACGAGTAGAAACAGTATTGAAGAGAAAATATAAGTAGTTATGATGAGCTTCCACGGAGAGACTATAAGAAAATATCAGTCAGGTCATTGTATGGCATGTAACTACCCAGGATAAAGCAACTATCGCCTTCTTTGCTTCAAAAGAATCTGGAGAGAAGGAAGTTAAATTCTTTTCCCCCTATGTAGATTTAATTTGGAGAAGCTTGCTATTTCAGGAAGTTAAAAGTCCTTTCTGAATTGCACCTTCAAGGAAGTACATAAAAGGGGTTATTGCCTTCATAGCCAGTGTAAATTCTCCACAGCTTCATTTGTTCTTTTTCAGATGTTCCCACAACAGCATGACTCACCAAGAGCATTGCAAGCTCAGCAAGTGCATTCATCACACTTGCTGCTGCTGAACTTCACTTCACACTCCACTGTCAAACTTGGTTCTATTGTTTTAACTAATAATATATGTAAGTACTCTACTGCTTGAGGATGGACAATACACACACCTCTGAAACCAAGGAAAAATTTTGAGGGTAAAACAAATGTAATTTATTATGGTAAAATTGATTCTTGTCAGAATCTTATAGGTCTATAAATGTAATGTGTGTGTGGATAAGTGTTTGGACCAGTTTCAGTAATAAATAATTACTGAACACTTCTAGAGCAGCCATATGATTTGTACAATAAGAGCTATACATTCTCACTATAAATCACTCCAATCATGTAGGGTCACATAACTAAAAATCTTGAGTCACTTAAATTGAAATAGTCAAATGAAAAACAATAGTTCATAGCTAATGGCATCTGCATCTTCAAACATTTTTTTCTAGTTAAAGCCACACAAACCAAAATAAAAGCCTCCAGTACTCATTAATCTCAGAAATTACTTCACACATTTCAAGAATGCTTCCTTAATGTATACTTTATGCTACACTACTCCATATCCTTTTTCATTTCTAAGGATTTTGAAAGCAAGGCCTCTTCTACAATTTGATTTCCTGCATATAGTCTTTCTGGAACTTCTTTGCCTTTCCAAGGGATCATTCCTTCTACTTTCCTCCATCAAAGAAGAAAAACTACTTTAATACAAGGCCTCTTTTTCTAGAAGAATAAACAAATAACACAAATACCACTAATGATAATGATATTTGCTTCTATGTTGCACTCAAGTAAAAGCAACTAAATTAGTGAAGAATACAAAAAACCTCTGCCATATCATATTTTTTACTAAAATCCATCAGAAAAATACTGAACAAGTGCTGGAAAAATGTATGCAAGTTACATAAAATTACGTGCTTCATAATCATCGCATATTTATCTATGGCACTGTAATTAATAATCAGCTGTCAACATCCTGAAATGGCTTTCCAAACATGTTAAACATGAAATGCTTAAATATTTTTAACTTCTTTTGTTAACATGCATCTTTGAACAAGCAGAATTATTTTTCCAAAGCACTGCATTATTATGAATGCCTGAATAGGATTAATAGGCTTTCTTGAAATACAAGAGACCAAGTGGATTTCATCTGCTGTGTGGGAAGCCAGTGCTGTTCACGGGCTTCTCAGGTTTACATTACATTCATAATCCACAAGCACTGTTAGGTGTTGACAGTTCTAACTGCCTTCACTGGAACAACAAGCCCTGCAAAACTGAACGCGCGCAGAATTTACGATTCACCGCCCATCTGCCGAGGCTGAGAGTCAGCCCTTCTGAAGCACGTGTCACAGCAGGCACATCTCCCCCAACCTTTCTGGGGAGGTGAGAAGGGGGAGTCAGGGTCAGAACCAGGAGGGGGGCTGGGGAGAAGGCCATCAGCAGTCCCTGTAAGCTTCAATTTCACCTAACATCCAGTCACCAACAAAAATCTTACTAAGAGGCCTACGCATAGTTTAAATGGCGCGTAAGTCTCTGCCTCAACCTGCTATGCCAGAGAACTCAGCATAAGTTTGTAATATGATAAAGATTTCCAGGTCCAGAGGAGGACCTCAAAGATGAAATAGAGGGCTGAAGCACATCTCCTGAGAAGAAAAACAGAGTTGGGGCTGTTCAGCCAGAGAAGAGAAAGCTCCAGGGAAACATTTTTGCAGCCATTTAATTCCCAAAGTGGGCCTACAAAAGAGCTGAAGAGAGACTTTTTAGAAGGGCATATAGTGACAAGACAAGGGGGAATGGCTCCAAAGAGTAGGTTTAGATTGGATGTTAGGAAGAAATTGTTTACTATGAAGCTGGCGAGGCTCTGGAACAGCCTGCGCAGAGAAGCTGTGGATGCCCCATCCTCGAGATGCTCAAGGCCAGGCTATACAGGGGTACTGAGGAATCTGGTCTAGCGGAAAGTGGCCATAACCATGGCAGGGTGGGAGGTAGGGGGGCACAACCGGATGATCTTTGAGGTTCCTTCCAACCCAAAGCATTCTAGGATTCCACAAAGAGTACAGAGACATAGATGAAATTAGGAGAGATTCTTTTGTCAGTGACATGAAGACATTTTGACAATCTCCTTTTATGTTCCAAAACCCAGGATCACCTCTTGGTCTTACTATTAAAAGCAATCAACATTTTAAAGTATTCCTATTCTAGACTTTAATTTTCGCCTTTCCATAAGGAACATAAGTTTTGTCTATAAACCACATCATTTTATTTCAAAGCCTACTCGGATACATTAGAAGCATATTTTATCTGATATTATTTTCATTATGCTAAAAAAATAAGTCACACTTCACATAACTGTCTGATGGTGCCAGTATGTTAACCATGAGGCTGTTATTAATCGATTTTGTGTCCAACTAAACTGTGTAGTGCAACCACAAAATGCTAGACAGATTACAGAGAATTTTACTCATGCATCTTTTCAAACAACTGCTTAAGCAATTTTTAGAAAAGAAAAATAGGTATTAAAACATTGAACTAAGAAAAATAAAGTGGAATAAGTGGAAGATATAGATCAGTGTTTTAAATACAAATTCTAAAAAGACATTGTGGTTTTCCATACCAAAATAAAAACCACTGGGCAACCTTTAGTAGAAAAATTATTTGACAAAGAATAAACATTAAAGTATATACCAAACACCAGTATTCTATATAAAGCTGAAACTGAGCGACAAAAGTCAAATTATGATAAATAATACTTTTCAACAAATACTGTTTACAGCACATATTAGAATTTTTTGACTTTTTTAAAACATGTGAGTGAGATATCAAAAAAAAAAAAAAAAAAAAAAAAGCCCTGATGTTCTCCCTTGAAGATAATGTTATAAAGTAGATGACTAAAAAATGTTTTGGAAGGTATGGAACAAGACCTACTTTGACTCAGTTTTCATAGCAGAGAATAGAGAACACAAAGGCAGGAGATATCAAGAGAGGCCTGAGCTCTTGAACTTATCAAGGCTGAGGCTTATGCTTGGATTTGGAGAACTAGATGAACAGTACTCCACAAACATGAGCAGGAATAATAGTCATTAGGCCAGTGAGAGGATTTTTGCACAAAGCAAACAGATCATTTCTTGCAGAGGAAATATGTTTTAGTGGTTTAGACCACTCAGTTACCTATTCTGTTCCTAGCAGCAGCTGCAATGGGAAAGGGGTTTTAGAACAGGCATGTGAACAGAATTTCTGCTGTTTTAAAAGTTCCCAATTTGCTGTGTCAGGAACAGTTGCTTTATCCATTTTACACACATGATCTACAAGTTTTTAGTCCACTGTATTTTTCACATCACAAGATTTTGTGAATAGAAAATCCACTCTGTCCAGTTGTGATGTTTCCAAGTCGTATCTGTCACTTCCAAGGTCAGAAACATGTAGGTCTGGTTTGGATTATTCTTCCACTTACTGTACTACTTAGCTCTTGTGCAGAACAATATATAACTGATGCCTTTTGCCAACATGCTATTGTGAAACTCCTCCCCAACATCACCACAGAATCTGTGCACTCAAAAAAACCCAAAAAGACCTCCAGCAACAAACTCGCCCCCACTCCTCCCACTCAGCATCAATTTCATTAGGGATTTAATATAAAAAAAATAAGCACGTTTCTGAATGTTACAAAGCATAGAAGGTTCCCCAACACACAGGAGGGTCAATCTCACGCAAAATAATTAACTCAAGGATTATTGTATGGAAAACAGACAAGTACAACACCTGAGAGTGAAAGGTCTGTTTATATCAAAACACTAGAGATCTGTATTTACATCAAACTGTAATTAACCGTGAGTATCAACAGGACAATCTCACACACAGGAAAAGCAGATGCAATGCAGTGATGGATCAGCGAAGTATATACCATAGAAATATTCTATTTCAGCTGTAATAGATCCAATATATGCAAATGGGGTTTTTATGATAAAGATAGAAAAAGTTTTAATCCCACTTTGCAATTTCATCCTTTGAACTATGCTGGAAACCAAAAACAACCAAACTTTAAAAAAAAAAGCCCAAAACAGCAAAACTTTATGGAAGAAAGCAAACTCACTTTATGCAATAGACTAAATCTCCCTTTTTTACCCCTTAATCTTTTAAACGATACAGATTGATTCTGTCTTTGGACTAAAGACAACTTTGCCAGATTAAATTCAAAAAATATATTAGGATTGTAGATAATTAGGAATATTAATGATCCTTAAAATGTATAATAAAATATAACTTCACAGAAAGTTAGAGTATTTGGTGTTTGCAAGGAGCCATGTATAGGCATGCTCTATATATAGCATTACCTACACACATGTATGATACTTGTTACTATTATCAGCAACTGCCATCTATTATTTCCAAGGAAAAATAACCTGTCTGCACAAGAAAGTATTTTTTTACTGAAAAGAAAACAGGAGAGCAGCACAGGAATATTGTGGTTTATTTCCAGATCTTCAACTGATAATGAGCACATTCAGGTGATTTAATTTGCTATTATACACAAGTTTCATCACCTGTAAAATGGTACTTATTTCCATTGTAAAACACTTGAAATGTACTGATGAAGATCTCTACATAATCAAGTACTTTTATTTTTTAGTTCACTAAGTAGGCATCTAGGTCAAGAGATTACAGAAACTAAGATTTAAGGAACAAAAAAATTATCACATGCAATATTAAAAAGTATTCCCACAGCCTTGAGAGTATCACTGCTGAGATAATACAGATAAAACCCAAAACCATACCAAAATAATTGTTCCCCATTATTAAAAAACCATTTTTACAGAAAGTGATTAATTTATTCTAAAAATCAGCTATAGCTTTCTTAAATAAAAAAAATCTCTCATACTTCAGTTTAAGCACATATTAATTTAGATCTGTACATATTCTTCTAGAGAAATACAGCTGCACTAGCTAGAAAACAAAAAAACTTATTACTATGAACTGCCCCTTTCTCAACTCCTATTAAAATCAAATTGCTGGAATATTAAACACTAAGTTGAAATAATTGACATTGAGCAACAACGTTACTTAAAATAACAAACAGAAAAAGCCAACTAGCACAGAAGAAAGTTGTTGGTAATTATGATTTGCAGAATTACTGTGTTCTTATCTTTGGGGAGATATTACCAAGCCTTTGCTAAATATAAATATAACAAAAGCACATTTTTTCAATTATATTATTATTTCATTTATGCTCAGGTTACTCTATCACTGAAAATAATTTCTATAACACTCCAAATTTTACATTTCCTTTGTCACTGAGAGTTTATATTGGGAGGCTGCCAGCCAGCTCATCCAGCTGTCACTTCTACTCCTTCCTACCCAAAAAGGGGAAAACGGGAAAATTCTTGTCTTGCTTCAGCAAGATACTCCAAGCAAAACACAAAATTCCATCACTTGGTACAATGGCAGCACCAGAAGACTAAGTGCAGACGATATTCCCCCAATGTATGAAGCCATTAGGCTTCATATATTTGCAATCTGCCAAAAAGAAGATTCTCCCAACAAGACTACAAGGCTGCTGAACCACAGACAGGAGTTGCTAAGACAAAGTTCCCCATTTCCCCTTTTCAGCAGAGCTTTAAAGGCAGGCAATCAACCTGGAAAATCCAGTCCCAGTTAAGCTCCACCTTTCACAAATTTTTCTGTTTCAAACTTCATTTTGCCCACTCAGATGACTAGCCCAAGAGCTCCTCAACACAGCATCACAAGATAACCTGGCATAAGGATAATTCTCACTAACAAATATCAACACTCAGTACCAAACTAAATACTGTCAGTATTTTGCCTGACACCTCAGGTCATAAATCCTGTAGGCTGAGTGGGTGATACAGAGGTATTAAATAATAAATTCAGATCTCCATTAGGTTGCAAATAAGTTTTTTGCCAGTAGTCTCCCAAAACACTGTTAGCTGTATTTGGCATACCTAAATTAGAGGATATTATAACTATCTAATATATACTGCAATAAAACATTTGCCCACAATAATTATGCATTGACTAATCTTGGAGTTTCAGGATTTTTTAAATTTATTTGGATTTTTTTTTAAATGACACTTGGCTCCTTATATTGATCACTTGGTTCAAGGTCAGAACAGCATGCATTTCTCCCCCCCCCTCCCCACCCCTACATTCTTTCATGGTCCACTTTAACCTCCAATTTCTCCTTCCACCATCCTTCAAAATTTCTTATCATTTAAGACCCCCTGCTTCTAGTTGGAAAACCAATACATGATGTAAAGAACAGTCTTGTGCTGTCTGTGAAGTCCTGGAACCAAAGTAGTGTAAAGCTGATTAAAAATACATAAAAACCCACAATTACCCAAACCAACACATATGAAGCATTCCCATTCAAATGCAGCTGTGTATCTATTTTTTTGACTCCAGCTCCAAGAATTCAAACATAGTCCATCAACTGTTTAAAGGTAGAACACCTCAGTGTCTTTTAAATTAAAGATAACTGATAATTTCAAACAAACAACCAAACAAACATGTTTACTTCAGTAAACCTATTATCAGTTTTTAACACTCATGAAAGAATTTTCACTTTCAAATGTTTTGCTTTTTCACTTACATGGCAATGAAGGGTTCAACCAAGTCTGCTATTGTGAAGCTTTTTTGGTGTTTTTAGTATCAAATTAAACTGCATCTATTTATCTCTGTTCAAGTCCTTCGCCACCTGTGACAGATCATATTTCTTGAATTCATCATCAGAAAATTATTTGTTTCATATGTTACCCCCTTTACACTGCTGTACATGCATTCCAATCATTGATATTTTACCTCTAGGAAAGAAATCCTTGGATTTCAAGAAGAAGAGCGAGACTAATGACAGAGCCCTCAGCAGGACTGCAGCTCCTCGACACCAATCAGGGATTACATTTCCAGACTTCCACTGCAGCAGGAAAGCACCAGCTGAGCAGTTCAGAAGAGATCTAAGTAGTTTAGAAAAACCCTCAGAGCCAATCACAACTGCCTACTGGACACAGCGGTCGCAGAGAACTAGATTAGTATGCAAAGCAGGAGGAAGAGGCACGTTATTTATTAATTCAGTCATCTGGGTGCCTTAATAAGCTATTAAGAGAAGAGGCAAAAGAGACTGAAAATGACAAAAATTATGGTAAGAAAAAATCTCCCCCTTCTACAACAACAACTAATTTGCTAAACAGTTACTCCAGTATCAGGGCTCTTTGACAACTGATGCAACTCTCTGCTGTCTTATCTCCACACAGATTTCTTTGAAGGCCAAAGAGACCCAGAACATAGCTCCTCTCCCACACACACCAACCTACACAGAAAGGGCGAGGGCTGGAAACAAGAGGGCCTCAGACCCGAGGCCAAACATCCTCCTGAAGAAGAAAAGGCTGTCATCATGTCTGGACAAATGGAAATCTTGAGAGGCACCATTCCTAGGTTGGGCTGAAACCCTTCCTAGCATGTCAAGAAGCATCTGCAATGAAGTTTCAAAACTGGTATTATGAAACTGGAGATTCTCACTCCTGAAATGATCAAGATAAACATGAGCAACATGTAGATATTTTCAGCACGTCACATACTGGAGACTGATGGTACCAAAAAAAACACAGTTAACATTATCACCTGCGATGCTGCTAAAAACTGCAGTATGCGATCTCAACATTTTAGTTCCCATGCAGCAGTCAAGGTCTGCTCTGAGTTGTAAGAATGTAACAAGAACAGTTCTATGCAAACTTTGTGTGATGCACTGTGCACGCTGCTGCAATAAGAGTCCAAGCTTTGAGCACGTGAAGGAAGAAAGTCAATGGGGAAAATGGTTGCTCTTACTCATCACAGAATAAAAAGAGCTCTGAAAGCAATCAACTGCAACAAATTCTGATCATGAGGAAATTAGGTTTTCAGCAGAGGGATAACCTCACATGTACAGGCTGTCAGCAGACAGGCAACCTGTCATGGAATGCCAAGACCCAAGTTTATTTTAGGTCTTGGCATTCCATGATACAGCATTCCATGATACTTCATGAAGACTGATACACAAAATATAAGGGTATAAACAGGGAAAATGTAGATGGGTTTTGGAAGATCCCAGTTACCTAAAGCAAGTCACTTTCTTATCTACCAGCATTTAGCTACTATTCAAACATTCAACAATAACTATCAGTGTATATGACAGACTTTCTTTATTATTAAACAATAATATTTATTTATTCCCCATAATATGAAACCAACTTTCCCCAAAAGCCACCATACTCACACACACAAGGTTTTGTACTTGAGCATAGGATGGCTATCCTAACCTATACTTCCATCACAGTCTTCTTTCTATGCGTTGTCTTTACTCTGCTACATTGCCTTCCTAGTTTCCAAAAGACAAAGAACAAACTTGTAATGACTCTCCTACATGGTCTCCACCCCATAATATCCCTTACTTCCATCTCCCACATTCCATATCTTGCAAGTCTTACATCAACTTAGTTTGACTTTGGGGGGAAAAAAAAGTATCACTTCAACTTTCCAAAAAAGAGTATCACTATATCCCTAGGGGGTAGAAACAAAACAAGCCCTAAAACACCACACAATTTAAACAAATCTATACTTCAAATTAAAGTACTCTATTCTACACGACCACTTAAATTCTTGTTTAAACACTATGACTGCTGTTTTTTGTGAAAAACCAAAACACTTTAAAAAAATCATATCTCACATACTTAATAAAAATACTGCTTCCCTAAAATATTGTCATAAAGAAATGGAACCAGCATTACCATCCAAGTAAGTATAACTGGTTCTAAAACGTAGAAAGGGAAGCCCGAAGATTCTGAAGCTCTGGGATTATAGTCAGAAGCAAAAAACCCTGCAAAAAGAACGTAAGATGCAAACTCAAAAGAGCTCATTTACCTTTCAGTGACAACTAGCAAAACAAATAAAACATAGCCACTCACAGCAATATACATTTGCTACAACAACAAACCCCAAAACATTTTCTCTAGTCCTTGTAAGGCACAGTGTCCTGTTTGTACCATTCTGCTCCTTTATACTTGGAACACGAGAATAAAGTTCTGGCCTGCCTTTTCCTCAGTTAATGTATTGCTTCTATTCACACTCATGAGATGTCCTTGGCAACTAATGATTTACCTCACCTGTTCCAGACACAAGCTGATTGTAATAAATTAATCTGGCTTTCAACACTACTTCTCCCATCCATATGGCCCCTACTACACACTCATCATTAATCTACAGTGTTTTCTGAAACAAGAGGTGCTGGTGAAGGAAATGCTCGCACAGTAAAACAATATTCCCATTTATTTTAAATGGTCACAATTTAGAACGAATATATTCAGTACTGAAGCTTAGCTTAGTTCTAGGACTGATCGGTCACAAGTGTCTGGATCCAACAGAGTCCTTAAATGTGCACCTTTTACAATTATATTTAGGCCAATAACTGAAATAAAGTGTCTGCTACATGCTGCTTCACAGACAAGTGATAGCACTATTGCTGTAGGAACCAACACACAAGGCATTAATAATGCAATTACTGTGATCCCAATCACACTTGGAATTATGCAAGTCCATGCCAGCTGCTGCCATTTCACATGTTCTCTTTATTGTTCGATTTCCCTCATTTAATAATATTTTAGAATTTCTAAGTAATCAAAAGCATAAAACTATGCCTTATCTCCCTTTCACATCTCCACCGTACAAGCCTTGATATTTTGGTTGCTGTTGTAGGGCATTGCACACTTTGGTACTGCATGCCGTGAAACATACAATAAAGCCTCAAAAAAGTTCAGATCATTTGCAATGTATCAAGAGGGAAAACAGTAAGGAAAAAAATGACATGAGCTATCCTGTCTCTTACTTAATCACATCATTACAAAACATTAATATAAAAGTCTATTACAAAAGTCATTCAAGGACAAAGAAATTAAAATTCTGATTCAATAAGAAACAGAAGGTATGGCTGTGATGCAGTTCGTTATTATACCCAAAATAATTATCCCAAAGCAAATAATGAAGTGGCTCATTTTTCTTAGACCCCCATAAATCTATTCCATGAAACTGATTTACCACACATCATGCCCTAAAATTTACAGTATCTACAACATAAATCCCTATTTGTTTTACTTGACATTGTTCATCTATTTTTTTAGCATTAAAAAAAACACACAAGACAAAACATTCCAAATTCAACTCTGCACTGACTCTGCTAAAGTTCTATGACATGGGCAGCAAACCCCGCCCCTCAAATTTTATGAGCAGTCAAGCAAAAATCCCAACCCTATACACTGTTGCCATGAAAATACACAGGCAGAATACAGCTACACCCCTACAGAAGAAACCTGACCTAGAAGTAAGCACCAGTCACTTGGACAGCCTGTGAAAATCAGCACACGCTTCTTGATGGCAGCACATTGTTTGCCTGTATTGCACACGGATTTGATGTGAAAGGGCCTGGAAGCCCAACACAGCCTCAGGCTGCAGGTGCAAGCACACCAACAGTGCAGGTGTGCTGCTCTCAGACAGAGAGAAGATGCTGCTCTACCATCAGCCAGCTGACACTGCCCAGATGTCCAAAACAGAGATGAATGTGGCAGCTTTCACTGCTGGCAATCTCCAGTGTCCTGAATGTCATTTGCAGGCGCCTAAAAGTTTCCCATGTAACACATATGGAATTGATAATGTAAAAACAAGATAAAAGTGACTGGACCTTTTTTTGATAAGTTTCATTAAACAATTCCAACAATCTTATATGCAGTCACTGTAACACAGTTCAAACTCATGTTCTGTATTTGCCACAAGGAAAACTGTTCATATAAGGTTCATTTAAGTATTTATATGAGAGATCTCTACATCCTAGGAGACTCAAGGATCTCCTTTATACATACAGACTAGTTTTTTCAGTAGTTTCCATATCATCTTTTATTACTTCCAAGATTAATCTTAAAAGCAGTCAGCTCATCCCTGTCTACCCTAGTTTAGTCCAGGTACTTCAAATACTATTTTTGAGCCCAAAGGCTTACCCAGCAGTCTACCTCTACAGAACAATGAAGACTTAGCTAATTATGCTAATTAATTAAGCTAATTAGGCAGCTTCAGCTAATGTATGTAAATGCAGATGGTATTAGAATATTTCATTTTAAAAGGCTAACATAAAACATGACTTAAGGCACACAGACACTTTTATAGTAAGTATTAGAAAACAGCTGTAGTGGGTTGTTTTGCACAGGAAACTATTGCTGTCATACTCCCACAGAAAGAAATGCTCAGGGGACTCAGCATTATTTAACAAATCGAAAAGACTAAGCTCAGCTCCAGGACAGTGAAAGTAACTTGTACATCTACCTAACATATGTGGCTTGATGTCCAGAAAATTCCTAGCAGAATTTCAGAATCTACACCCAAGTCTGAACTGTACTAATACTGCTAATCATCTAGTTAGCTTTAACCTGAAACAATGTCACTTTCCCTTTGAACAGGCAGAGATCATGACTGTAAAAAAAGTCATGGCTCTGTCTTGCTTTATTAGACCACAAATTCCTTATTCAAGCTTCACAAGCTAAACCATCAAAATAGAATTAACAGGATATAATACACTTTTTACATTATATTCTACTCCAAAAGGGATTGAATATGTAAAAGTATTTCAGGGTTAAATATGCATTAACATCATCTTTGATTTTGCTAACATAAAGATTAACTACAGATTACTACTGCCACATGAAGGTCCAAAGGCCTCAAATGTAATTTCTATTGCTAGGCTGAGCTTCAAGTGATAGATTAATCTGAAATCTGGCTTACCAGCATTTAAAATGGACACTCACATTTACAAAGTATACCTCCTTCTCATCTTGCTCCATAAAAACACTAAGAACCTTTTGAAAAAATAATATTTGGTGGATAAGTATAAGGCTAGAGAAAATAAGCATCAAAAGAAACAGCCAAATTTAAACTCTGACCTACATTCACTTAGGGTAACTAGCAGGGTAAAAGGCCAGCAGCCTGTAAAACTAAAACTAGAGACTCTGTATTTTAGTAGAGAAAAAAGGTACTAAGATCTTTGCAAGAAAGAATTTAACATGACAATTGAAAATTATGATTAAACAAAACTAAGAGCTGCAGTGTGCAGACTATCAGTCTATCCCATTTTTGCTTGATATTTATCTTATTTTCTTTTCATTAAGGAAATGCTTCTTTTCCCTACATGGAACTGTAGTGACATTTGACAAAGTAATTAAGAGAAGGATGATCATGATCAGCTGCCTTTGCCCTGTTACCAAACACAGTCAATACACAGTTCATGACTCCAGCAGATGTTTGTGCTTTACAGACTTAGTGGAAACTTAAGGTCTTAGTTTTTATGTCCTTCCTGTATTACATGGAAAAGAGAATCTAAACAGAGAAACCACTGAATTACTAGCATCAAGTATTAACCCATCCAACACAATCTACTGTAATAATCATCAAAAAATAAACTACCCAACAGTTTTATTTCCACAAATACAGAGCTATTATTAAACAGGCAAGCTTGAATTCTCTTGACAAATGGCAGAAAAGCTTGTTTGAGCAAAGGACTCTGTTAGGGTCTTTGGCTACTCATCCATCACTCACTACCCCTCCCAGTTAATACTTGGCTAAAATAATCCTGCTCACAAAACATGAATCTACAGTGCAGAGGACAGAGGGTCACACAGAACAGTGAGGCAGAGTCAAACTCTGACTGTAAAGAGGCATGTGTGAATTCCCCATCACTTATGTCCTCATCTCCACCTCTACTCCATCTCCATATGCCACCCAGCTTCACATGACCATGGACTTGCTCATATCACAGGATTTATCCAAATCAAAGCTAACCCTTCTCAAAGGGCACAAAGAGGAGTTTTGTGTGTGTGTCTGTGCTCAGATAAGATGAAGGCAGTAGAAATTTAAAATTAAAAGCCTAATAAAACGGTTGGGTTTGGGGCTTTGTTTGTTTAAATTGCTTATAAAATGAGGGCCTTATTCTAATACAGACTACAGCTAATGCAGTGAAAGTACAGTAGATAAAATCTAATTTGGCAAAAGGCATCTCTAGTCATGCAAGAATGCAATCTCACTGAGCAGCTATAAGTATAAGGTTACACAATAAATGGCTCCTAGGCAAACTCCAACTCATCCTGACAATTTCTGGGCTTCAAACACTGGAGTTTTGGCTACACCCTAGACACCCATCTGGGCTTCACAAATATATCAGAGATCAGCTGCAGAAACTGGGGATAGATACCAGCTAGGGATTCGCAGATCCTCCAGTTAAGGAGCTGAGGAAGAGAACTGAACAGATGAGGCTTTACAGATCAGAGAGATTCTGCAGGGAGCCTGGGCCAAGTCTCATTAGAAATCAAAAGTTCACTCAAAATGGCAGAATATAAATGGAACACTTCTTTAATCAAGAAAATATCACTAAATACAAATAGACAGGTGAAAAAAAATTTCAGGTTCAATTTTGCTTGGCATCTCTCCTGCTTGATTTTACTTAAGTCCTTAAGAAAAGGATAAATATAAAATGTTGCTATTTTCAATTCCCAATGCACTGTTTCACACTATCATAACCACTAAACAAGGTGCCATGGTGGAGAGTATCTGCCAGAGTATGCATAACCCAAAGCAACTGAGTTGATATGTGTTGCACTTCAAAACCCACTTTTTGATGAAGAAACTTAATATGGAAAATATCTAAAGATCATTCTTAAGAACATTTTACATCAGTGGTATTAATACAAATGCTAATTCAACAGTTGAATTAAGTAGAATTCCACATAAAACACAAGCTAAAATAAAATACTACATTTATTCTTGCAATACTATTGGTCAAAGATAATAAAGGCCCTGCATGAGAGCATGTAGAAACAAATCACTGTCATTCAAAATTTCAGAAACCTCTCTAGTTTTGAGTTTTTCATTCACTATTCCTAACTAACAGGTATATAATCAGTAACTATAGCAGCATGTTTTACATCGTGACTTGACTACTAATGTGCCTGATCACTATCTTATCTTAGTTAAAATCCAAGTTTAATTACAACAGAAAAGTGCTCTCTATGCTAACACTCAAGAATGATCTCAAGAAACATGTTATAATAATAACAGCTTTATCTCAGAGTTCCCAAAGCCTAACTCAGAATCTTAGAATGGTTTAGGTTGGAAAGGAATTCAAGACCATCTTGTTCCAACTCCACTGACATGGACACCTTTCCAAGTTTCTCCTAAACCAGGTTGCTCAGAGATTTCCATCTAACCTGGAACACTTCCTGGGATTAGGGATCCACCTCTCTGGGCAATGGTTTACAGTGCCTCACCACCCTCACAGTAAAGAATTAAAGAAGTAATTAAGATTCCTCCTAAAGAAGAATTAAAGATGTAAAGAATACTATCTCATCTTAACCTACTCACTTTCAGCTTGAAGCCATTCCCCCTCAACCTGCTCTTGTAAACAGTCTGTAATTTTTTTACTTGTAGGGTCCATTCAACTAATACTACTTAAGGGTAGTTGTCCGTTCTTGAGTATTGATGCATGAAGGTACAAAAAAAAAATACAGAAAACTGAGAAAATGGACAGAAAGAAGAAGTGTGAACAAAACTCAAAATACTTATTCTATTCACAAGGCATTCTAAAATAATTTGCAAGTAAAATAGATCTTCCTTTTTTCTGTGTGATTTTAAGTGCTCAGAACTTCAGTATATTAGCTACCTTTCCAGTAACTCATATAAACCTAGATGTGCATTTAGGGTATTATGGGAAGGGGCAAGAAAACTACTTGCTTTACATGCCAAACAAAGACAGCTGGCAGCTAACCTTAAATTCTTAGACCATAATAGAAACAAAGGAAAAAACCCATATGCATATGTATGTGACTCTGTCTACTGCAGTCCATCGAAGTAATTTTAGCTGTAGTTAATTTCCAGCAACAAAAGGAGATACAAAGGGCTACATGTATATTCTTTAATATACAAGATTATAACTAATATAAAGTCTTTTTTAAATTTACTGTTATTATCTATTAAAAATAACTAATTTTTACAGCTTTCTAATGTGTAGCTCTTAAGCTCTAAATCACTGACCATAACTAATAAGCAGTGTAATAGCACGAGTATCTGAAGTAAAACCACAGACTGCAATTTTGTTGATTGTAAATCATAATCATTTTAATGCAAAAGCAACAGCAAATCTCTGTAATTACTGGGTGTATTTTGAATCACTTTTATGATTACTGCTCTATGCCCATTAAAAATCCAAAACACTGAACTGCACAGGGTATAAAACTAGAATTATGATATACTAGAAACTGTAATTGAAATCCATAAATTCCCTTACCAGTATTCAAAATTATTTTGTTGCCAAGAATTGCAGCCCTGCAAAATTGACTTTACAAACATTTATTTTATCTAAGAAAGCAGTAGGGGCAGGGATTGTAGTAGTTGCCCTGAGATATATAAATAAAAAATTAAGAACATCAGGAACCAGATTTGGCACCCCTGCTTGTTTATGTAATATATGTGGCTACCAAACTCACCAATTAAACAAAAAAATCTGTTCTAAGTGCTAGAAACAAAAACTGAAAAGGTCAGCAGTGGTATACACACAGTTTGGATCTGCAATTAAAAACTTCAAGACACAATTTGTAACACCTGGGATAACTTACCACCTACAGCGCTGTCCAAGAATATTCCACAAAGTAGTAAAACACTGTATATCATTTTTAAAAGAGAAAACAAAACAAGACAAAACCCAGGAAACAGAAAAGAAAATGCTTACACATTACTTGAGCAATCTCCTGCTTTTCCTCAGTAATAAAAAGAAAATTTGCTTCTAGAAATGTATGCTTTTTAAGGAAAGGTGGAAAGGAAATCAGAAAAATTAAATACTTCATAACAGGAAAAGACTTGAATGTTTCTAGAGATATGAAAGTGTATGCTAGCTAGACATTTCATAAAATACCAGATTAAAAATTCTAAAACAAAACCACATTCAAACTTAAATGGGGTTAGCAGGAAAGGAATATCAGAGTATTTGTGGTTGTGGGCTATTTGAACAACGAGAGACCAGGACAGCTTGACTTTTTTCAGCTATCAGAATAAAGGTATTGAAAAGATACACCTGCTCTTACTGTGCTGTGAGTCTGGGCTATCCCTCAAATGGGGACTGTTGCTGCAATTAATCTCTTTATGCAAGGAGATACACCCAGGTTGGAGAATATGCACAGGGCACTGTGTCTGGGTCATTCTATTGTTACACAATAGCTTACTTAAACTTAAAAAGGTCATTCATATTTTTTAAAATATAAAAACCAAATTCTCAATAAATGCAGGCTGAAAATTAGAAGACAGCTTCTACTTTAAAAAACTGAAAAAGCACTTTTGAGGAGCTTGCAGAGCTTCTCTTAGGATGACTGATAGAAATAAATTAGTTCCTAAGACAGATGTCATTGTCTGCTTCAACTGAAGTGTATTTTAGTGCACAATAAACACTGCTTTTTATTCTGGTGCGGGTTTTCCTAAAAATAATGACACCACAAAAAAAAAAAAAAAAAAAAAAAAAACAACAAAACACCCAACAGTAAGAGACAATTTGCAGATCCTTCCTGCAGAACCTCCAGGGACATAATTTTAGGAAAACAAGGTAAAAACTACACTTTGCCTCTTTGCCTTTTCCTTTCCTCTCATGATCCTTTCTTTCTCTTCCCTCCCCACCCACCTCTACATCCCCAAACTTCAACACAGTAATTTCTACACAATCAGATTATACATTCTATTCTATAGCATGCTATTATGAGCCACAGTCATGGTTGAAAAAGTATTCTTTAATCTAAAAGCCCCTTTACACAGATTTATAACTTCCTCTTAGTGATTTCCTAATTTCCCCAAAGCTCCAGGCTAGGAGCAACTGTAAAATGTTTCCCCTAAAAGCAATATATTGAACTGCTTGTTTTCAGGAATTTTGTGGTGAAAGCGGGTAACGTCAGTATTATTTAATAATGTTTGCTATTTAAAAATAAACTGTTGAAAACACCAAAGTTCACATAAGTAGATAAATGTGTGGTTCAGCAATTAAGCACAAAAAAATCTCCAGTATGTTGCAGCTTGCCCCCTTCTCATTAAGATCAGCTTTTGTGAATCAAAACATATTCAGTCCATTAGGATGATAATGCAGACAACATTCAAAGACACTACATGGACTCCCACTGCATTAAACAGAGGATCTGCTGATTATACAAGTAGGGACTAAGATATACAGCACCAAAGAAATGCACACATGGGGATTTTTCTCATTTATCCCTTCCATTTTTAAGGCTTGAGGAAACAAGAGCGACATTTTTGGCTTTCTTTTCTCTTGTCTGTGCATTTGAACTGTCCAGGGCTTTTCAATGAACATTATTCCTTCCAGCAGCATATCCCTTCCCCCGGCTAAATTACTGCACAATGTTTCATGATACTATGGATAAATCCTTTGCACATGCATATTCCTGTAGCACCTACAGGCTAATCCTATGCAGGAGCAAAGTGTTTAAAGTGGCAAACAAAGTTACCCTCAGTTCCCTCTACCCACCAGAAAACCAGCAGGAGATGAAACACAGAGGACATACACGGTGTCTCTGCCTGACAGACACTGTCATCCACGTAGGGTTAACAGCTGTGCAGAGGCGCTCACCTACAAGGCTGGGGTTATGATCACAGCATGGGGGGAAATCGAGACTGCATGCAAGGAGATGGGCTGCTGCTCAGCAAGAAAACCTGCTACCCTTGCCCATAACTGGTGGTCTAAGTGACCAAGAGCTGTAACTTTCTGGGTAAACAAAGATAACAGAAGGTTGAAACAAATGCGTATTGTTGGAACAAGATTTTTATGTGTACAGAGAATTAATCCTCCCACATAAAAATGCTTGTTTCATTAATCAAAAAGTGACAAGATGTTAAACAGTCAACCTAGACTTGTCTAGAATTGATTATGTCAACTCAAACTAATTTTTTTTTGTATACTAGACAAAAAATTACCACAAAAAAGGAAATAAGCAGATGCCAAAAGTTAACTTCATTATATCTTTTGATTTTGTTTCACTAGACATTTGGATTAGAGACGCACAGTATAAATCAAAATAACAGATGAGTACAAAATATGAGGAAAATGTATTTTTACAAACATAAAAGATATCAAGAAAAGTTTTGCAGAGGGCTATCCTCATTACAGGAATAATCACTGGTTTTAGTACTGATTTGCATAGAGAAATAGAATTATTTTTTATATCCGTAGGCCACATTAAACTGGGTACAGCATTAGTGTACAGAACAACAGGCTTAGACTTCCAAATGGCTTACACTGGAGGGGGAGCCTGGTAAACACAGGAATGTTATTCATCAGGGACAACAGCAAGAAAGCACAACTAACCACAAAGCATTGCATACACCAATGATGTAGAATAAACCTCTGGCTCTGGTACCCAAGGTCTCAGGGTCACTTGTGGATCCAAGGCATGAATCCACAGTGTCACAACATTAGAAAAGGATAACAGCCATATGGGGGTAAACAACCAAATTGTCAACTGCAAAGAGTTATGCCCAACACCAGCAAGGCCCCAGTGGGACTCAACAGCCAGAGCCCTTCAGTCCAACAAGGGAGGGGACCAACTTCAAAGAACAAGAATTGACCTAGCAAGTAAAACTTAAAAGAAGAATTAATGCACCATCTTTATTAGTGAAGCAGACACCTTTAGGTAGACCTCAGTAACATACTGCAGTAGCTAAAGCTTGTCACCAGAAAACAAGACAAAAACCTTTATTCTCCATGACCAGGGCAGACATGGCACAAACTAACAAGCTAAAACTGTTGCATGAAAGATTCAGGAAAAAAAAATATAACAGCAAAGACAGCTTAGCTGTCAAACAATTAAAAGCCAAGATTAAGATCACCAGTAATGTGACCTTTGGAAAGTTATACAACTGCTTGTCAATCACCAGTTTTGAAATCCGCTTACAACTGAGGAAAAAAATACTTACCAGTATGTCACCTCAATACTCAAAGGTATTGGACAAGTATTTCAGTAACAAAAACTTCCAAGGGTTAGTGCTACCAATTAGCTGAACAGCAGAAGGACATTTAACTTCCTGTGTAGATCTGACGTCACATAAACAGAATTATTTGTACAACTCAGGCAACATCCATTTGGTCAAATCTTAGATACATTGAAAGGGAACACATGGAAAACAGCTCCTTTTTCAGGTACTTAGAAATACACATTTCCATGCAGCATTACCACTTATTTGTACAGGGGAAAAAAAGAAGCTTATATAAAACTGCAAGAAACATTCTTCAGCTGCAAGCTGTCTAAACAACATCCAGAGCTGTGATTTAAACATGAACCTCTGAAAAAAAAAAAAGCTTTGCTTTTCCAATTTTTTCTTGTATTTAAGAGATGCTGACAGTTTTTGGAAAGCCAGGGTTTAAATATTCTTTATACATAGTTTTGGGGATATAGAAAGAAACCATCCTTAGGATTTTACTAGCATGCCCTTTCAGGCTTTTTTTTTCCCAGGCTGATGGTCTACATGAGCACAAGCAATGGACTAACAGGTCTAAAAAATGTGTGTATTTATCAGAAGAGAGAGCAGAAACCATAGATTCTGAAGAAAAAGCAAGGGAGCACATGGGCAGACAGCCAACAACTCCTCTGAACACATGACTTGAAATTAAAAAAGAACAGGAAACTAGTTACAATGTCGGCAAAATTTCCACCTTTAGGAAATTTTCCACCAGACACAAAAGCAAACCAATCTACCCATATCCAAACAAATCCCATCCCTTCACCAAAGTTGGAGTGATCTCGTCCTTGGGGCATACAGTTCCGGAACAGCATGATACAAACTCACAGTACAAAAACCCTTCTTTCCTCAGCCTGGCTTTCTTGCAGTTTCTTTACTATGGCTCATACTGCCTTTCCAAGTTTTGCTCCTCCCAGGCAGTTTAAGTCTAGCAAGGCACCAATAATTAAAATTATTCTTCTCCTTAAATAGGTTAAAAATCTCATTCTGATTGATGACATTTTCTATTCCTGAACTTCTAGCTGAAAAAATGGAAAACTATCCAAAAATTCACCAGACTGTTTGACAGGCCACAACTTAAGAGCCTCTAAACTGGAAAAACAAAAGGGGTGGGTGGGCACTGGGGGGGGGGCGGTTTCGTAAAAGTGAGAAAGAAGCAAATAAGCAGAAAAAAAGGGGATTTATTTAACAGCATTTGACTGTCAACATTAAGTGTGCGGAGGAGGGGCACCCACAATCTCAGCAGCTGAAATCCAAGGAGAACGGACTTCATCAGCTTGTGAAAATAGCAGCTAATAATAATATGTTTAAAAAAACATTTAAATCTAGGCAAGATTTCAACCAGAAACCATAATGGTTACATTTTTTATTTAGTACATTTGAAAGCACGATTGTAGCTCCTTGGAAAAACCCTCAGTTCATTCTCAACAAAATCAATAGCAAAATTTCCCATCACATGATAGGAGTAATGGCCACAGCCTACAAACCTGACAGAATCTACTGTAAATACGCTTTTAATTTGAAAACCCTACTATAGAAAAGATAACTGATAACACTTATACTGTATAAATTTCCTCTTCTATCAAAGAGCTATTTACCCAGCAACATATAATTACATATTTTATTGGTCTCACCTTCAAGCAGCTAATGAGCAGACCATAAGAAAGTACAGCAAGACAAAAATTCAATTCTGTAGTTTGTTCAGATATTCGTTTTAAGGGTTTTTGTAATGCTTTTAAATATTCATAAATGCTCCTAAACCCATGTAATATTAAAGCCATAAATATTTCTCTGTTAGCATATTATTGTCCATGAGATAAACATAACCACTAATAGACAATTACTAATCAGGTAGCTATCTGAAAGAGTCTAGAGAAAATTAGGGCTTTTTTTTTTTGGTAAATGGAACACTTGGCAAGACAAATACATGCTAAAATAAAGGAAGAGAGGTCAAAAAGAGAAAGAACAGAAAAAAAAAAGGGCAGCAATAAAAAAAAAATACCAAAGACCACGTAAGTTCTGGGAGGGGATATATAAAGTAGTAAGGTGCTAGTAAGATCATCCAAGTCACTCTGAAAGTCATTTTTTGGATACCAACTCCAAAAGTTTAGAGCAGAATTTAGGTACCGTTATTGATTTGAACACAAACCAAAGCTAGCACTCACCTAGAAATAACACATGCACACTTCCAATTAAACATCTATGAAATTAAAAACTATCAAGTACATGAAGCATATAGTCATACTGCACAAACTATCAAAACAAAAACCAACAAAAAAAGGAATATTTTAAAGTCAGAATGTTCTAAGTAAAAGTGCCACATTGTTCTTGTCTAGTTGTGTAGCAAATTCAAATTAGAGAAAGACACTTCTCCACTGCAAACATGACAAGAGATACAAGGAGAAGAAAAGAACAATAAGTTCTTGAAATTCCTTCACTACCTTCACCTTGAATTTAATTCATATTCATTGTAAGTACAAAGCTGCTATTTATTATTGAGAAGATGACACTAATTTCCTTGTCCCTGTAGGAAGAAACACACTCAACACAAAGGAATTTCTGCCTTATTTTCCAAAATAAGATCAATAATACTAACTATTACATCAATTTCAGCCACTGAGAGGTCTATAAAATAAGTTCCATAAAAACCTAAACAAAACCATGCTTTTTCCAAACCATCACACACATAAAGAGGAAGGATATACAGCAATAGCTTATTTCCTTATAGACAACATAGGATTTGTCTTAATGAATTCAGTGGTTGCATATGCAGTTATTTTTAACATACATAAGTTAAGAATATAAATTCTCTCTTAAGTGTGTTTTCAGCTCTATGATGAAATAACTCCTTAGGGAAACACATCAGTCCTTTACAACTTCTCATAGAGATGAATTTATACCTGCTACTGAAGACTCAGAGGAAAGCAACCCAATTTCATAAGCAATATAATGTTTTATAAAAAGGACAACACCCAAACCAGTACATACTTGCTACACTATCAGCATAAAACAACCTCCACAAGATATTCAGACCACCTCTTATTATGATAATCCCTGCTTTCAATAACATGCATAAAACTTACCTATGACCAGAGTCACTGCAGGCAGAACTACACCCACGTGGCTCAAGGTTATCCAATGCTACTCATAGAGGTAAATGAGCACTGAGGCCGCCAGCCTGGGAGCACTTAGGAGCAAGCCTGCCTCAGCTAATTCCCATTGTTGCCTGATAGCAAATAAGCTCCCGTCCCTTCCCTTGATGGCACATGCGTGACTTTCTATCAAAGAGAACAAAACAATTTCCTGGGGAACTATTGCATCAGGAACCAAAACGTTACTGAAAAGAGAATTTTCCAACATTGCTTCAAACTAGGAGTTTTTAGACCAGAAGCCTGAGAAATATTGAAGAATTTTGCCTTAACCTTTGCTAGGGATACAAATGTTACTTCTTAAAGAGGTATAAAATGAGCAGCTGGGGGGGTTTGTTTGGTTTTGACATTACTGGCAATGACATATACACGTTTTATCACTTCAAATCATTTGCTCTATGAAGTATGTCCCTACTGTGTGTAATTTTTAGAGATGGACAAAAACCAGCTAGTGGTATTCTTGTCAAACTTTGTCTTGCTCCATCCTACTCTACAAACTACAGAGCATTATTTTCAACACTATGCAAATACTAAGTGCATGTGAAAATGCTCTTTCTGAAATACCCTCTTGGCAAAATTTTATTTAGAATTATCACAGGCAAGTTCAATAAGTTTTCTTCACATGAAAACAGCAGGTTAAATCAAAATTACTCTTCTTTTAGTCCCTTTTCCCTATTTTGTGTTTTCTCCTCTTTTAAGTGTTAACACCTTAAAAGGAACAAATCTTCTTGATTAGCAATTTCAGTTTCCACCATTAGTTTCCACAGGTTATTGTGTTAAAATGAGATCCCCTTCTGACGTTTTATATGATATGAGAAAGAATGCAGACTCAGAGGCTGAAATAGCCATTTGCCCTTTTATTTTGGTTGAAACTTTTACCTTAGGAACTAGCACATGAAGACCTGTGAGTGTCTTGATGATTCTTTATTCCGGTACTTTTAAATCCCTAACTGCATAAAAACCTCTGCTAAACTAATAGCTGGATATTTAGAGGAAAGCTTAACTACAAGATAAACAAGAAGTCAGAGATGCATTTGTATAAAAATTTTTAATGCAGTACAATACAAGCAGTGATAAGTAGAAAAGGTTTAAATAAATGCTCAAGAAAAACATTTTGGCGAACAAAAAACAATGGGACAAGAATTCAGAGGTGCTGCAATTAGAAGCAATTATTATGATCATAGTATTAGAACTAGAAAATTATGCAAAAAGAAAAGCCTTTCAAAATTTTTTTGCATTGAAGGCTTTTGTATTGAGGTTACAACTTATTTTCTTAAGAATACATTGAGTCCTGCTTCAAAAGACCAAATCATACAGCAGTTCAAAAGCTATTATACATCCTCCTTTTCCTAGATCAGTCCCTTCTTTCTGCCACAAAACTGGGGTTGGAAGGACTTTGGATGACTGCTGCTTGTGGCAGTTTTAAGATTGACTTTTTTAAAATCAAAGTTTAGACTTCCGTTTTATGAGAACAATCTGGGTTCAGCCACCTGTCTAAGTCAGTGGGGAATCAGCTCAGGACTGAGCACAATGGACAGAGAAGTGATTGCACCACTCTCCTGAGTTTCTCTTCTCATTAGAACAAAAGGGAAGAGAGAGATGGATCCAAACAGCAGCCTGAGACACTGGGCAGCAGAAGGCAATGGAATGAAACTCATACAGAATATAGGTTAGGAGAAAAAAGTGTTATGGAGACCAAAGGCAAAAGATGTGTATTCTTGGGTGGGAAAGAGATTGTTTTTAGGGAAGAAGATAGTGTATCTTGAGGCAGACTTCAGGGAGATAATTTAGAAGTCAGGGAATGCATAGCTCCAGGGTACACAGAAGGCTCTGGGACAGCAGAGCTGGGAAATGTGGAGTCCCAAGGACAAGAGCTTGCTAGTGCAGAGGTTCCACTTCCAGCATCTTGACCCAAAAACTAAGGGCACTGATGCAAAAATGGCACACACTCCTAGTTTTGCCTGGAGGTTGTTTTGTTTTTTCCTCTACGGAATATACTTACTAAGTTTTTGGTTTATACTGGCTTTTGGCCTTCTTCACAGCGTAAATAGCCTATTTCCAGATCTCAGCCACTGAAGTTCTCAATGCCTTTTTCTCCTAATAAAAATATTTCCTTCTGTGCATGTGAAAGCATGGCCAAGTGGCCACTTAACTAACTCTGGGGAAAAAAAAAACAACAACAACAACAACAACAAAAAAAAAACAAAACAGTACAAGCTTTCCTTAGCCTCTGGCTGAAAGGCAAGAGTTCTTTTCCCAGCCTTTTAGCTCTTTTCTTAACCAGACCTAGTTTACTGTATATTTTTGAGGCACAGCCATCAGAACCAGACTTAATTTCCCCAAAAGATTGACATCATATGCAGTGATAACACCACATGCCTGCATCAGGGTGTGTTTCCTCAAAACCAATGCAATTATTCTGGGAAAAAAAACAAATGTGTAGAAAACATACATTTATACCTGCCTATAAAGTTTATTTGCCAAATATTATTGCTATTTCTCTCTTATTTTAAGTTACTGAGAGGACAGCTGTAAACAACTATCTTAGCTCCAACCAATACACATTAGTGGAGATTTCAGCAAATATTTACCACATACTTATTCTAGGACAAACCCGTAAGATCTATGTTCAAAAGTCTGCCTCACTAGTATTTGAGCTGCTTATGATGATACTTAAAGCTCTGAGAAGTTCTGATTTTTTTTAATGCTACTATTGTATTTACCATTCTAAACTCATGTAATCTTGTTCTTATCCACCACCACAATTAGAGCCTGTAAAGGTATGCTTGTTAGCTGATATCAGTTTGAACATCTCACTCAAAAAGCAGCATCAAATGAAATCCCTGACAAAACCCCCAGTGACTTCACTGGGAATGAGACCAACTGGAAGAACAGGGCTCCCATGAGAGGCATGAATCACTGTCATTCCCATGGTGCTGAGTTTGTGAGAATTAAGATGAGATACTGTTGGAAGGCTCTTCTACTTGTGTTTCACATGACACGCCACTTCTTTTTGTTTTGTAAAATCATAAGAAAAGTTTTTTTACTATATCTGCAAGTAACAAACTGAAGAGGCTGGATGAGTCACTGGAGACAGCTTTGGGCCAGCTTGGCTCGCAGACTGCCAGTGTCATGGAAGGTTCACCCGATTCTCCCCTTCCTGCTGCACAGCCATTCCCAAAATAACGTGGCAGTGCTAAACATAGCCATGTTGTGCTCTTTTAATAAAAGACAATTCCTGCAGAGTGCACAAGCCACCACATTTGTCAAGATAAGCACATCAATACGAGATGTCATATTAGCCTAGACAAAGAGATTGAACAGATAGCTTTGTCAAACACCAAGCAGAGGGGCTCATTCAAACTGACAAAGCAAGAAATTCAAATGTTGAACCTACATTCTAGTATTAACACATTCCATCCTCTTCTGCTGTAGAAGAGTCTCAAATCAGTAAGCGAGTTCCTGTAAGTGATATAATAAATTTATTCCTAATCTAAAATAATAATATTCCTGTCAATTCAAACCTCTCTGCTGCACTTTTCATAAACACTGTAATGGTTGTCAGTATGTTTCAGGCTATGTGTGGATCTATATATCCTTAGTGGATAGGGACCCACCAGAATGACAAATACACACAGGGTATAACTAACACGGAGAATTAACAAGCATAAATAATCACCATGCAGCCAGGCCACCAGTTATTCCTTGATCACTTTTCTGTTACTTACACCTAAGGAACTTGACTCTTAATCCTAAGGCAATAGACAAAGACACTGCAGCAGTGGGTCCCAGTGCCTCATCTGTCTAAAATCTGTCAAGACTTTAAACAAACTATTCAATTCCAGGTCAGAAATCAGGGACACAGCTGCCCATTTTATAGAATATGTGAGATATTGATATTGGTCATACAGAAAACTAGAAACATGGCTCATAAAATACTTCTTTGGTGAGAAATTATCTTGGGGTTTTTTGTATTCCACGTGTGTAGCTGTTTGTATCTACATCCTACATATGGCAGAGGCAGAAGCTATGGGGGTAGGGTTATCAAGATAATTTTTTTCCTTAAAATGCATTTATGTTTCAGAAAGACGTGATCACCAAGCTTACTTAAAACAAAACAGGTTATCAGTGTGTGGAAGTGAAATTGGTAGACAGACTTTTGTCACACCACTGGTGGTGTCCCTCTTGAGGTGCAGTATTTACACAAAACACCACAGTAGATGGGAAAAATCAGTTCAGCTTTGCACTACAGAACTCTGACTGAATCAAGTCCTTTGTGGGGAGGAAAAAGCCCTCATGGAACTGCCAGAGGCTAGGCATTTCTCTTTTGCCAGGAACCTTTAAGTTTAGCTTTTCCTTCAAACTTAGAGCCTTGTGGAGGATGTAGGAAGGATTCCCCTTGCAGGGCAGCTGCTTAGTCCCACACAGCTCCTCTGCCAGCCCACACCACAATCAGAGCTCAGATATTACTCTTAACACAAGGGGAAAGGGGGCAAGAAAGCTGTGGAGGTGATACTGCCTTCTATCAGGATGCCACCTGTAATGTACCTGAATGAGATCTTCCTTCCCTCTTAACTGAAAAATAATGAAATCCATGAAGATTTGCATTCAACATTTCCAGGGGAGATTGAATACACTTTAAAATATTCATGAACAATTCAAATGCAAATACAATATAGTACTGTATTGTTCACATTCTGCAGCATTTTGCTTTAATGGGCTGATTGGAAGATCTTTCCCAGTTTGTTTTTGTGAGTTTAATAAACTGGGACTTTGAAACAGCTGCCAAATATATGAGGTGCTACGTTTTCTTTAAAAGAAAACAGAGTTGTGAAGTCAAAGGTAAATTCAGTGGTATCTTATATAAAATACCTTTTCACTTCCTGAACATTGCCGGTAGCTTTGCTAATTTATTGCCATGAAAATATTGTTACTACTTAATGCACTAGTACTTCTGTCAATAGGCAGCTTTCCCCAAGGCATTTTTGAGAACGCTCTGCTAATCAGAGTTGATGCAGTTATTCTAAAACAGCCAGGTCTTTAGAAAAAGGTTCATGTTTAATTGCAGTACAGGTGAGTGTACATTTCTTCAAAGCACAATATTTTAAGAACAGTTTTTAATTTGCTGAATTCACTTCTGTCTGTATCTAAAGTACTGATCACATTATCCAGCTCCAGCTGGAACTAGTGTATTTCAAAGCAGTATTGCTGTCTTCTTTACCTCTGACAACTTAACTTACGTGAAATATTCCTCATTTTGTAGTGGCAAGAATTAAACAAAGACTTAATCAGAACCACAAATCTGTGCTATATTATCAGCACATAACTTAAAAAGAATGTGTTTGGGTGTTTAAGCAGATACTCACTTGGATCTGACATTTTACTTTTCTACATCTGCTTGAACTCTTGAGATTATGATCTCATGCATCTGAATTTTTATGTTTGTTTTCCAAGCATGCTGATAATCATGAAGAGCACAGTGAGTGACAATGAGGTCACGTACATGTACATATGTCACACTACAGTTTTATTCTCTCTAATAAATATTGAAATCTCCATGACTATAACTTTTCTGAGGCTAAGCAAATAATCTTAATTGGTGTGGGAGATTTAATGCATGTATGTTTTTAATGTACTTGCAATTCTATGCAGATGAAAAATGGAATAAAGTTCTCCAAGAAATAGGTCAGGCCATTTATTTAAATTAGAAATAATAATTAAATTACAGTAAACTATTAAATGTCACTTAATCTATATTCAAGATAAATAGAGTATTAAATTTCTCTTGGCATGTTCCACAACAAGGTACCCTACTTGTCTTTTTATTGACAAAATTGAATGCTCCTCTGTTCCCTCTTCCACAGTGACTTTACTCCTTCTCAAACCCAGCATAGACATTATCCATTTAGGAATAAGCCCACCAAAGAAAGAAGTGGTTTTGTGTGGAGTTAATGGCTATACGTCTGAGATCCCATTGGTTCAGATCAGTGCTGTGTTTTCCTACATTCATCTTCACTGTAATGCAGGGGGTCTGCTCATTTTGGTTTCCTTCTGCCATCAATTCATTTCCCAAAACTTCTAGGGGCAGAAGACTGTTAAAAGTCTTTCTACATTGCACTTAATTCACTTCCTAATTAATGACAGAATTATAACCATCAAAGATAATTTCTTTGAGCAGCTAATTGTTTCAAGGTGACAAGATGTTTCACTTGGCCATGTGCTCTTGTTTGAAGGGCATTAAATCCCATCACCTCTGCAAGAAGTTTCTTAGACATGTGAGACTCCTAAGTCTACCAAGCCAGCAGAAGCAAGCTTGGTGAAAAAAGTAAAACATAAAGCTTTGAGTACTATGGAGCATTACCAACATGGAACAAAATCTGACTCCTCTGGAGTTCTCCTCAGTTACAGTTATGTTCCTTGGTTTACCTGAAATACACATAGGATACAATACAAGGAGGTGAGGCCACATTCAAATTCTCCATGGAAATAATCAAGATGGCTTATGATAATTCTCTGTGTCTGAAGTCACCCACACACATGGCTTCAATTCCAAGTCTGCACGTCTTTTAAGGGATTTATATTAAGCTCTGCTAAGTAGCTGTTAGCCATTTCTGCTGACTGCAATCAAACTAAGTTAAACTAAAATTTACCATAGCAATAGATGTCTATTCTGCCCACTCTGTTGTTCCACCTTTCATCTGAAACTACAACAAAAGGAATGACAGCAAAAGGATGCTTTTAACATCTCCACAGCCACATACAATATTAATTTTTGATCTTTCGACATGTTTACAGCTCAGCCAGCTAGCAAAAGACTCTGAATAAGCCAGAGGAGCAACACTTCCAGTCCTCAGGTATGTTTTAAAATAAAACACCAAATCTTGCTTGAGAACTTCTTAATTGAGTCCACAAAGTACTCCTCAGCAAGCAAGTGAAATGCATATACATATGTACACATAAACACACATACACATCAGAAGGCTCCTCCTTTGATAGATACTAATTTCTATGCATAGATATTAAGAAGAAAAGATAGCATCCTCCATGTAAGCCATGGGAGTGGAAGACTAGTATGCAGCTCAGCACAACCGGAAATGCAAAGAGATATCAAATAGGTCAGTGGTCTAGTGCCTCACTCCAGAATGTCCACATGACAAGGATGAGTGGTAAATGCATACAAAAAAAACATGACATAAACTTCAAGTTGATTCTTCAATCCTGTGTGCTGCAGAAAATACATTCAATTTCTTTTGACATGAAGAAGCCTGTATATTCTACATATGCTGTATATTCTATATAAAATTTTAATGTTTAAATTATACCCACAATTTTCTAAAATTTGGCTTTGTTAGCTTTTTTAGGTTTTGTTGGTTTTTTTTTTTTTAAGAGACACTGCTGTAATATGGCTCTTTCCCAGATGCAAAAATACAGTATTTCATCTTTCTTGCTTTAAACAACATCCAATGAATAATGCACAGTGACATGATCTTTTGCTATTCACTTTAAGCCATTTTGGAAATATATCGCTATAGTGGGTGGCATTCAGAATAATGCATGTTGAGCAACACATACTCAAATCTTGCCAGCTTTATGTTTTCTTACAACATGCTACAATGTGAAGTGAGAAAAGTTTTTTCTCTTACTGTAAAAAATGATGTCATGTGCATTTATTATCCAAAATAAATACATTGACACTACAGCCTGAAATAAAACTAGGAAAGTAAACTTTGTTTCTCTTTGTCTTTCAAAATATTACATTTAGATTTTAAAAAATTAAAGTTGAGTGATGCTTTCTGTGTAAATCAAGCTTGTCCTGACAGTTAATCTGCATTATCAGACCCATCAAATTAAAAGAAAGTGAGCTAAAGAAGAAATCAATGCCAGGAATTTGAATTGTCTTGACGTCGTATGTTGACATCTTATAAATTTTACAATTCCCATGGAAGAGTATCATAGAATCATTTAAGTTGGAAAAGACCTTCAAGACTACTGAGTCCATCCGTTACCCAGCACTGCCAAGTCTGCCACCAAAGTGTGTCCCAAAGTGCCACTTCTATACAACTTTAAAGTACCACAGAGAGAAGACAGATGATCCACTTGGAAAGACTGAATTGGTAACTAAGAACACACACAAAGTCAAATGGAAGAAATGAACCATAGCTATGGAGGTGGTAATGTGGTGCAGCTACACTGACAAGCCACAACTTCCATGGAATTTCTTTTATATCAGACATGTAATGGTAATTTCAATCTAATCATGTGTTACTCCAAACCCTGGGGGGAAAAGAATCTCCACAAATTGATACAGTAACTTTTGGGAGATGCTTTACTTAGACTATATGTTCATGAGTCTTAAATTTGACATAATATCTCTTATCATGTCCTCAGCCAGAAGCTCGGGAAAAGGGGACAAATAAATATCCCAGACCAGATAACTGTGCTGTACTTGAGAAGTGACTATGGACCTCTGTCACGGAGATGTTAAAAAATTGGAATACTGAAATTTGCAGTTTTATTGCACCTTCACAATATTATCCAAGTTGAATTTTACCCATTATCCTCACAGCCATGTCCATGACAGCAGATAATACGTTCTCAAATTTAATTCCTCAAATTTCTCTAAACCCAGATTTGCAGCCCTCCCCGTCACCTTGCTTCCTTATATTTATAAGCATTTCAGAGAGAAAAAGTACTCAGAAGTTGAAGGTCAATATCAACTGCTCAGTCTTTCTGAAAAATGAGACTTTAAATAATTGAAGAAAATATAGGCCACTTGGGTCATCAAACTAGTCTGAAGAACTTCATCTTGAACTCTTAAACCCCCATGCATTACAGTACCTTAGTTTCTCTCACAAATAATTTTCTTCTCCATGGTATTATTCATTTTATTATATTGTTTTACTTATGCTGCATATTACATTTTCAGCAGGAAACCTACCAAAAATTTTGGACAAAACAATTTCAAACTTCCAAAACTGAAGAATCTTACATTATAACTTTTTCAAAAGATAAGAATTACATAAACATTGAGGCTGGAATGGACTCTACTGAGATGTATCCTTTTCTGGTCTTTCAGCAGACTGTTACTGACTGACCTGTGCTGGAGCCTGATGAATAGTTTTGACATTCACCAGTCACTACCATATTCCAGCTAATAAATCCAGGCAACAGTTAGATTCAGCTGCTGGAGTTCTTTCTCCAGCCAGATGACCACTTAGTTCAGGAGACATTTCACCAACAGAAACAGACTAAAACAGGACCACTAATAAAAGATGAGCGAAGCCATCCCTCTTGTACACAATGGAAAAGTTTCACAGAAAAGACAAAGAAATGCGCAAACCGTTAAGACCAGCCTGTCAATTTCCACTTTCCCACCTCAAAATAAACCACACTAAAAGAAACAGTTAATGAAAAAAAAGGGAGGGAAAACCAAAACACATCATCATGCCAAAAAGCCAAAAAGCGCTGGTGGATCTCACCTTTGTTGGGCCCACTACTCTTCACACCTTGCTGATGCTCAACGCCTACCATATTCCCCTCCAAAACGCCACTGGCACAACTGGATAAACTTAGCACCGGTACATGGCAGAGGCAGAACCAGGCCGTGCTGGACCCCCCATCTCTAGCCCAGCCGCCCCACTTCTCCTCCGCACCCGACAGCCACGGCTCCTCCTGGGGTGGCGGCCGGCGGGGACCCTCTTACCTTGTTGGAGTAGGGCGGTTTACTCAGGTTGATGCCGTCGCGGATGAGCTTGTCCCGGATCATGATCTTCAGCTTCAGCCTGGGGTACGCGACCAGCCCCCCGGCACCGGCCGCCCCCCGCCGCCCGCCGGGCCGGGTCCTGGGGGCCGCCCCCCGCCGCGGCTCCTCCGGCCCCCCCGCCCGGCGGGGGCAGCGCCCGGCGGGGGCGGGCGGCGGCGGTGGCGGCTCCAGGGTGAAGTAGAGCCCCGCCGCCCTCTCGTCCGCCTCCTTCAGCCGCCGCACGGCTTCGTGGATTCGGCGCCGGTGGTGGGGCACGGCCACGCCGATGGCATCCAAGTCCGGGTCGCCGATCTGCTTGCAGACCTCCAGGTCATCGTAGCCATTATCGACGAAGGACTCCGCGTACTGGGGTAGCTGCAGGGTCTTCAGCCACTCGTAGACTATGTTGGTGCTCATGCCGGCTCCAAAATAATAACGATTGCAACTTTCAGCACTGAAGCCAGCCTTCCCCTTTCCACTTTTCCCCAAAGGACATAAAGCCACAAAAACTGCGATGCAAGTAAGAGGTCTCAAAAATCAAGGTCAAGAAAACATCCACCAGGAAACGAAAAAAAAAAAATCCTTAAAGCAGATCAGTAGGGCACCGCAAGCACTGCTGACCGAACCCCTCCTGCTTATTCCTCCTCTTGTACCGAGTACAGCCGCTTTCTGCCACCGGAGAAGGGAAGCTCGGACTGGAGAGATGCAAAATATAAGGGTGCATCCCCTAAAATCCCAGGTCGCTGCTGCACAACATCCACCCACTTTCTCTGGAAGTAATTCGCAGTCGCTGTCTTTTTGGTTTTTTGGTTTTTTTTTTTTTTTTCCTTTCTTCCTTTCAGTGTTAGTTTCTGTTTCTGCTTCTGTCTCACCTTCCTGCGCTCTGTCGTATGATGGATCTGTTTACTACAAGTAGCTGCTTTGGTACACGATGGTGTCGGGGGAGAGCCGAGCGCAGGAACCCGCACCCTCGCCCAGCGTGGGCAGGGGTGCCGGTGTGGCGTGCCCTCCTCTCCCGTGCCTCTCCCAGCAGCGGGCGCACACGGCGGCTTTTGCTTTTCTTTTAAACGGTTCTTTTCGGATTAGGAGCAAAACAGAGGGGAAAAAAAAAAAAATCCCACTCACTTTTCCGAGTTACTTTCCCAGTTTCCCTTCATCCCCGTAATGCTGGTTAAATGCGCTTCGCTGCCAGCGCGACCCGAAACTGCTTTCCAGCCCCACTTTCTCCGCGCTGATGCCGGCGGTGCCCTCCTGCCCCAGCGGGGCACGCAGTCCTACGCCCGGCCCGCACAACTTTCCCCGCGTCCCCCTATCTCTGCTGGCGCTCCCGCCGCTGTCCGCAGCCGCCCTGGGAAGGAGGCGGCGGCGGCGGGGCCGTGCGGGCGGCCGGCGCTTCGTGCATCCTCCGGCGGCGGCGGATGAGCCGATCTGCGGCAGGTCAGCGACGCTGCCCCCGCCTTCCCCGGATGCCGCCGGAGCTCTCCCTTCTCGGCCACCGCTACCCGGAGCGGTGCTCCCCGCCCGCGTCTTCCCTCTTCTCTACCCCGGAGGCGCCTGATGCGCCGCCCGCAGATCTCCCCCGGCTCCTCCCGGTGCGGCTTCTCCCCGCTCCTCCTCCGCGCCCGTCACCCCGCTGCCAGCCCCTGCCCCTGCCCCGGCTCTCCCCTAGGCCTCTCCAACTTTCCCTGCCGGCAGCCCCCGGTCTCTGCCGCCGGCCGCTCGCCTGCCCAGCCCGACCCGCCGGGGGCGCGGGGAGGCGGTGTGCAGCCGGCCCGGGGGCAGGGCAGCCTGGCAGGGCAGCGGCCCGGGGCTGCCACCGCTCCGCGGGCTCTCCGCTGGGCTTGCCCTCCCCGTTTTCCCCGCGGCAAGGGAACGCCGAGGGGGCGCGGCCCGGGGAGCTGCCCCCAGCGCCCTTGGGACAGCCGGACCGACGGCGGCGTCGGCTGCCCCGCGGGCCCTTCGCGGTGGAAGGGGGACCCTTCGTGGTCGGAGGGACGCAGAGCCGCGCTGCCCCGGGAAGCGGCGCTGCCCCGGGAAGCGGCGCTGCCCCGGGAAGCGGCGCTGCCCCGGGAAGCGGCGCTGCCCCGGGAAGCGGCGCTGCCCCGGGAAGCGGCGCTGCCCCGGGAAGCGGCGCTGCCCCGGGAAGCGGCGCTGCCCCGGGAAGCGGCGCTGCCCCGGGAAGCGGCGCTGCCCCGGGAAGCGGCGCTGCCCCGGGAAGCGGCGCTGCCCCGGGAAGCGGCGCTGCCCCGGGAAGCGGCGCTGCCCCGGGAAGCGGCGCGGGCGGGCGGGAGGCGCCGGCCCCGCTCCCCCCGAGCCGCCGGGGCCGCCCGGGGCCGCTGAGGCGCCGCGCGCTGCGCGCGAACGCCGGGCTTGCAGCGCCCCCGCCAGGCCGCCGCGGGAAGCGCCGCTGGCCCGGCCCGGCCCCGGCTCCCCTCGCCGACCCCCCGGGGCTGAGGCGGAGACCCCCTGCCATTCTTATTTTAAATATTTGAAACTTGCTTTCCTGCGAAGATCGCTCCTCATGCCGGCTGGGGGGAGCTGGGGACAGGCGGTAGGGCGTCCACCAGCCTCCCGCAGCACAGCGGTGCCAGAGGAGGGGCACCCTCCTCCACCTCTGTGATTTGGCGGCGGGCGATATTCGTACCGGCTTTCCTGGAGGACTTTTCTGAGCAGAGTTAGGCGCACATTTATCCTCAAGCTTCATGTAGCTCGGCATGGGATTGCGCAGCACAGCGGCGTTCTCACAGAAAGCACTGCGCCGCAAGGTGTTTTGGAAAGGTCAGCTACTTACCAGCGGTTAAAATGTAACCTCTGGGTATAAAGCCTGGGAATCGCTGGTTTATCTCCTAAAGAAGGAGAAAAGGAGGAAGAGCATTTTAATTCTTTTAAAATCTCCTTCCATCCTTTTTTTTTTTTTTATTTTATTTTTCCTTTTTTTTTTTCCTCCTGAATCTTATTTTCCTTCTAGACCACATAATATGTCAAACTCTCTTCTCAGCCCAGAGACAGATTGATGCAGCAATTATCTTCTCTTCACAGACCTGATGAAAGACTGACAGCACCGGCAAAACTAGCAAGGAGGTTCTGTGATCTGGGGCTGCAGCTGATGGTATGAGAGGCAGGAAAAACTGACTGATGCAGGTGCCCTATGCATGGGTCTTTTTGACAATACGTACTGAATTATATAATTTTTATGTGTGCATTTTGGAAGGATCTTAAAAGGCTTTTAAGATATTGCATATGTTACAATTTGGATGTGCTTGGTGAAAGGGTAAGACCCTTCTGATGGGGCAGCACGAGAAGTGGTGCGTTCCCATGGGACTGTGGAGGCTGGCAAGGTTGCAACATTGTGAAACCCTTGTTGTTTCACACTGATTTTGGTTTCACAAAATTAAGTCACCTGTCAGCAAATATAGTAAAGTTTTATCAGACTTTGAAACACAAAAATAAACAACAATAAAAAAAAGAAAAAAAATCGGAAGTCCAGGAAACAAAAGACTGGTCTACCTCACCTCAATCCCACAGAGAAATCTGTGGCAAGCCTTTGTGAGGACTTACATGTGATTTGGGTGGGTAGTTAGAAGGAATATTCCTCAGGGTTGATCATTGTCACTGATGCTCTCATTGCCAAGGTGGAATACATACTCAAGGAGTTCCCAGAAAACACCAAATAGGGGGCAGGGTAGTCAACATGTTGGGAAGGTAATTCAAGAGTAAAGAAAGAGGCAGGTCAAGAAGTGGCAGAGCAGAAAATAGAGGCATGTTTGATCAGTAACAGCAAACTCAGTTTGAAAAATTCCTTTATGTCCTTTTTTATTAACTGCAGTGATATTATTCAGGAACACTTAGGGTTGTTTATTTTTTCCTACATTCAAGATTTATTTTATTTTTGACACATTAAGGAAGAAGTACAACATTTGCTCTGGATACCTGACTACTGTTCAGTGTTTTGAGTCATGCACTCATATTTGATGATTGAAAAAAAACCTAAAAAAGAACAAAAACACTTAGAAATGACTACTCACATATGAATATACATTCATTGGAACAATATCCATCAATATATTTGTGAAGGTGTTCAGGTAGGACAGGTAACTCAGATTCACACACACAGAATGAGTATCCCATGACTATGTTGCAAAGAATAACATGCAATGAACAAGTGGAAGCTAATATTTCTATGCTTTTTAAAAAAAGGATAGAACCAGACTCGACAATATTTCTTTAGGGTTTACACTAGGGCACAAGGTGAATAATTCACTAGAACTCCTCATACACAATGGCAAATGTTTGCAGAACCAGGCTAAGGTAAATAAGGTAACCAGGTTCAGGTAAATATATCTATTTATACTTGTGTGTAAAATGTTGCAATTATTTGACTGTACATGGTATACATTGGCAAAGAGTCCAGAAGAAAATAAAAATGACTATGAGAGAAGGTTTGAATGTATCCAATGTCTTACCTGAACTGTTAATCCTAAAAAACAGATAGCAAGGTAACTCAGCATCTAAGGGAAGATTTGGCCGTGTAAACTCGCAGAGAAATAAACTTAGAACTTCAAAACCTGACATACATCATGTCAATTCCCACAGCTGTACTAACTCTAATGGAAAGTACTACTTATTAAGTGTTCTGGTGATTGACGATTGACTTTTCCTCATTAAAAATCAGATGGCCATTATTTAAAGTGCTCTTTCATAGAAGATTAGGAAAATTTAGTTTGGAAAGACCCCTGGGAGTCACCCAGTCCCATACCCCACTCAGAGAAGACGTAATTGCAAACTCTGATCAGGTTGCAGACGGGTTTGCCCCATTGACTTCTGAAAATCCACAGGCATGGAGGTCCCCCAGTCTTTCTGGGTGGTCTCTTCCAGCACTGACCTACTCTCACCATGAAGAGTTTCTTCCTCTTGTCTGGTCAAAGCAATTGTGACCTTTGTCTCATGTCCTTTTGCTGAGCACTTCTAAGAATGGTTTGGCTCTGTCTTCTCCATGGCTTTCCCCACAGGCAGTGAAAGCCTGCAGTGTGATTCCCTTTGCTTTTTCATCTGTAAGATAAACAAACCAAGTTCTCCCAGCCTCTTCTCATATTTTGTCAGCAGGCAAAAACTTGAAAACATTTTTGTGAGTTATGTAAGTAAAAGTTTTATCACAGAAAAGACAAACAAAAAAAGAAGACTAATGAGACCATTGCAATCAGGAATTTATATGAAATTTAAATGTAAGAATAGAACTGTTTACAAAACAGATCCATCACTTAGAATTTTATATAAACAAAACAATGTTTTAATTATAAAGGAAGCTTTAAAATACACCAAAAAATGACCCCACTCTAAATTTACTCACTATGTTTGTAATAACTTAATACTCACTGAGACTATACAACAGGGAATGTGAAAGGATCTAGCTGATGAAATATCCATTTTTCTTTGTTGTGAATATAAAATTAATTTGGGTTTGAGAGTGTATTTGAAACAAAATAGTTACTTTATTTACTGTGATTCTCCTTTCCCATAATAATTTACACACATTCATTTCAGTTCTCTTTTTAATGAGATCGATTTCATCAGAACAAGGTCTGTAACAAGAATTCAGTCTAAAAGTAATCATCTTTTTTCTTAGTAACAGAAAGAAAATGTATAACAGCCCAACTTCTTCAACGAAATAGCAAATTCTCCATTCACCAGTCAACTTCAAACACTTTATATTTGATGTCACAGTCCATGAGAAGATAAATGAGCTTGCACAAATTTTACCTTCTTTGCCTTTTATAACAAAGACTCTATCCTGAAAGAAAGCAAAATTATCCTAAACCAAACCAAAAATTTTGTGACTATTTTACAAGCTGCTGACAGACACCTATTTTCATGAAGCAATGGTTCCCTATAATAATTCAGGGTGGGTTTGCCTTTACAAACATAAACCATTGACCAGCTCTCACTGCTACTAGCTTTGAGCCAGAAAATAGTGCTAATACGGTTGAATTTTAACCGAACTCAAAACATTTTGGTTCACAATAAATGCTCTTTAAGTGAACTGTTTATTGTTGATAAATATAAGAAGAAATCCTAAATTATTACATTAATAGTTGCATTTTACTACTCCATTAGTTGTGGAAATCCCTACAAATACCAGCTGAATATCAGCATGGTGGATAGAAAACTAATAAATATTTACACCCTCACAATTTAAGATCTAGAGCTTCCATGTGATACTGTCTGGAAATCATAATGAAGAAAAAGCTTAAAGCTTTGCTCTCTTGGTCATTTATTTCTGTTTCTTTTTTTCTATTAAGTTCTACTTACTCTTCTTCATCAAGAAGAGCTTCTTCATAAGACATATTCATGAATCATGAAACAACAATCTTTATGAGGCTTTCAAGTTGGATTTTTTTTTCCCTCATGAGAAATTTAATTTAAAGCATTGGCTAATGCCTAACAAGATTGAACTCACAGTCAGTACAGCCACATGCCTTAAACAAATATGTTGTGAAAATTCACAATCATCAAGCACCTGGTTTCCAGGAAACCAAAGGGAAGAAAAGGATTTAATAAAATAGGCAAAAATGAATAAATCATTTCTAATTAGTCTGTGCAACTTGTCCTAATTCTTGTGGTACTAGCTGTGATTACCAGCTGTAATTCCTGTGGAAGAGGGACCATATGCCAGGGAAGGGGAGAACCCTTCAACCCTCAAGAAATTATCCTCTCCCTTCCAAAAGGGTCCTCTGGTGTCCTAAGATCTCAAGGTAGTATCCTGGCCCTGGTGGATACCAGAGAAAGACCCCTGCCATTCAGTTCAGACCGGCTGAGCCTTCTGTGTGCTCCCAGAGCAGTGTCACCCATTCATCCTACAGAGCTTCAGCAAAGCTGCCCTGTGACAGACAGGTCCTAGTTTGTCCCATGTTTGTTTTTACTCTGGCTCTCTTCAGCAACATATACACAAAGGCCCAGATTTAGAAAGCATTTAGAGGAAGATAGAAAATAATGAGATTTTCAAAATTACTCAAAACCCACTCTCTAAAGTAAATATGCTTTACAACTGTGCCCTTAAACTTCTTTCTCTTAGGTACATTGGTGATAGTAGAGACTGGCTGTTTCTATTACCCACTGATACCTGTTCAGGTTCCCTTATTCCATGGGCTGTTTCTCCAACTGCTCAATTCTTCCATCCTTCCTCCATATCTATTATCCACAGCAATTTTCTGCAGTTCTCTGTGCCTCATGGACTGTGTTATTTCACCGTCTCCTATTTCTACAATTCCTCCCCTTTCCCTTTACAACATCCCTTCTGAATAGCTTTTTTGTTCACACTTCTCACTTGCAGTTATTTTCTCCTTCTCTTGCTGTCTCCAGATCCAATTCTTTCCCCCTACACTTCCAATAAAAATAGTTAAGTGGGAAAAATTTCTTGTAACATTTCCCCTGTTCGTGTACTTATTTTTTACTTAGGCACCTGCTACCTAGACAAAATATCAAGCTAGAGAGGCTTCACATCTGATTCACCATGGCTATTACTATGTATGTTCTTTGTGAAGGGTGAAAACACTATTCTAGCTTTGCCTTTCACTCTTAAGCTCAGCTACTGTACATGTTACAAACACCAGAACTTCCTGATTGGTCCTTCAAACACAAGGTCTTAAAGCAGGAGTGGTGCAAGGTAGAAATCATCAAGAGCAAAGAAGCAAATATTTATTCTATTTCTTGAAGGTCATTGAACTTAAAGTGCTTCCTCAGAGGAAAAAGGTAAGATTATTACCCAAGTGGCTATCAGGTAAAAATTCCTGGAGTGAAGCGGTACTGCAGGTTAGCAGTCAGGATTTGTTGTCTTATGGAACCAAATCCATCACATCAGCAGGACCATAAGTCCTGGAGGAAGAGAAGGAGCCAGCTGGCATGAAAACATGAGCTTTGTATGTTAGATCATCTGAAACAGCTAAGGATTTGGCTTCTGGCTTTGAAATAAAGAGTCCTGATACTGCTGAGACTGTGAAGAACTCCACCAAAAAATCAGAAAGCTTCCTCTGTTCCATTTCAAAACAAAGATCGAATAAAATGTTTGGATTTGTGCAAAAACTTTTCTCCAAATAATCAATGTTTGAAAGAATCAAATATTTCCCTAATTCCCCTCAGACATCCCCATTCTGGATGAGTAATGAGAAATTAATCATCCTGTCAAAATAGATGCTGTAAGACCTTTTAGTCATGCTCACCCCTCTCTCCACGATAGATTTTTGTCAGTCATTCAACTAGGTGTCCCAAAAGACAGCACTGCATCTCATCTCCTGCCCTTTGTATGGTCTTTTTTTTTTTTTTTTTCTGTCTGGGACTAATTACGATATTGCTTGATATGTCAGGAGTCAATCACACATCACAGGAGCATAACCCATCACACCCTCCTTGCCTCCACTGACTGCCACAGCACCACACGGCACCAGCTCTTCATTAAGTCAGTGTTGATTCCAGCCTTCCTGCAGCTGATACCCTGGATCTTCCTGACACAAGCAGACACAGCTGGTGCATCTGTGGGGTTTTAACTTCTTAGATGGATAAACACAAGGCTAGCAGAATATAATAAGGTCAGGGAATTACCAAACAAGAGTTCTCACAGTCATATGAGTTCATTTACACCACACATATTTCTGCGAAAGTTGATACCACAGTATAATTAGAAATATGAGTAAGAAAAAGGAAGAAGTAATTCGGGTTTACTCTTCCTCTGAGTCATGACAACTAAAAGAACCTGGAGTTTTTCTGTAAATACAAAATGGATATGATGGGTTTTATCTCCAGAGAACACATCCATTTTATATTTTTGATGTCGCAGAATTTAATTCTTTTTTCAACAGCCAGTAGCTCAACAGAAGTTTTTAAACTTTGTATTACTGGGCCTTCATTTCTCAATAGCATGCATGCAGTTTCCATTAATGTACAAACACTTTCAATAGCGTGAACCATAATCTATCTTTAATTATCAGTTTATATTTCAAGTGGATCCAGTAAGAGGGATAGAGGGGTCGAGACCTTGGCTGCAGAAAGAAAGACAGATCTGAGAGTTAACCACTGCACCTCTGGTGTGATAAGACAAGAGAAAAATGAATTATAAAGCAAATAACTTTCAATTCAAAAAATACCATATATACAAATCACTGATGCTTTTTAACTCTAGAAATGTTGCTGGGGGGATGTGGGATGTTTTCTTTCCTTCCAAGCATCTGTAGACTTTCACATTTCACCCATTTCAGTTGAGTATGCAATATAGGAGTGTTGTGGAAGTGGAAAGGGGCTGCACATGAGATAATCCAAGCTGTGACACCAATTCTGATCTAGAAATGGTCAAACCTAGCCCAGAAATAGCCTCACTGACAACACCTTGGCATTTGTCAACATTCTGATTCTTCTTGTCATTTCAGGTTGTGACATTCAGAAGACACAATTTTAAGTTTATAGCTCTGGTTTTTAAATATCCTAGAAAGGCTGTATCTCAGCTTGGTGGACCAGGGACATTTCTGTGCTCCCAGATTCTGTGCAGGTAAATTCTCCAGCTGTATCACAACCTCTTACCAGAGCAGAACTTGGGAGGACCAGTTAGTTATCTTTGTGGTAACTCTTATAGTAAGAACAGCAGTCACACAGCCTGGAAGACAGTTGTTGCTGATGTCAACCAAAACCTCAATTCAGATGTCTGAGAGAACAGGAGTCCAAAGTACGTCATGAAACACACCCACCTTTCCATCTAACAAGTCTCTGCAGTCCTGCTAGTGATTTGAGACAGATCAAACCGTGTCCTCTAAGTTCAAGACTCTTATTTGGAATTAAGAGTCAAGGTTTAATCTAAAGCTAACAAAATGATGGATTAGTTTACGTTGAATTAATCAAATATTAGGGCAATTCCTCTTTCATTCAAGTCCAGTTGAAGATCAAGTAGGAGATAATGCATCTTTGTCTCTGACCAGTCTTAGCCTTAAAAAACTATCATTGGTTCAGGCTGGTTAGCTGAAGTGTCAGAAGTATCCTGAGGAGATGTGCTGTAATGAAGAACTTTTTCCATTTTCCAGAAGATATAAAAAGTCAGCTCTTTCTAGTGATGCCAGACAATAGGTGTATGAGGCAATCTGTAGTCTACCTTTCCATTAGCAGGCATATAAGATCTGGTTGTGGACATTCCGTGTCTTTTTACAATAAAAAATCACCATTCTTACAGCCACAAAAATAAAACCAAAGGAAACTTCGTCAGTTCCAGCCCAGGCAAAATGCCCTACCTTCAGTAAAGGGTTCATGGGTTTTGTGTTACAAGCTTTTAACAAAATCCCATTTCACACAAATGAGCTCTTTTACTTTCAGGAAAGGATAGTTGTCCTCTATGGATGTTTTCAATCAGAGCTTTTAAACCCTAAAGTCCCTATTTCATGGATATTTTCTCCTTTAGTCACTGCTATGGTGAGCTACCCACCACCTGTCTACCGTAACTGTTGGAGGATCATTGGAATTGACACATTTTTGAAGTAAGAGCAAGAGAGATGCTAAAGATTCTTGGGAATTAGATAAGGAATACAAAATGGAATATCCTATCAATGAGATCAAAGAAAACTGTAGAAGTGAGACATACATGTCTCTGTGTTCTGCCTAGTAATTCAACCTTAACCCTCATGAATATAAATTTTAATACATAATTAATTTAATAAAAAAATGTTAGGTAAAATTTTAAGGGCACTTTGTACAAAGCATGTAGATAAACCTTTGCTATGCTACAAGTCATCACTGAATTTCCAGAGTAAACTAAATCTGACCACTGTCTCACCCCTAAATGAGTGTATAGCATTTAACAGTGTTTATGAATGCCAGACCAATGGTGCTGGGGGTTTTCAGAGCTCTGAAGTAAAGGTAGAACACCATATTGTCTTTGTTTTGCCCCTGCCTGAAGTGCAAATAGAAAAATGTGTCTTCTTACACTGCAAACTGAAAATATTCAATACTGCTCTTCTAGTATTTTCTAATCTAGCCTGTGTTCCAACAGTCTCCACAGTTCCCCTGAGATGTAACACCCCTAAAACATTGCTGCAGCTGTCAGTCAAAGATGTGGCCTCTAAAGTGCTAATTCTGATAGCTGTTTAAAGACATATCTGTTAACATATCACAACTGCTTGTCACACATGCTGGTTTATATGCTAAAATAAATAAAAACAAGGAAATTTTTCTTTATTTACTTACCTTCCCCTCGAAGTGGCAGACATCTTTTACTCATGGCATTGTACACCCATTGGAAATTGTTATGCAGAGAAAGCAGCAGTATATGCGGTCCCTCCCTATTTGCATTTCATGTAATTGTATTAAAAGTTTGCTGTAGCAAGATCTTATTACAGAAAAAAAACAAACAAACCAAAACAAACAAACAAAAAGGAACACATTGAGCACAACTATATACTATTTTTTTCAGTGTACAGCTCAGCCTAATTTTGAAGATTTTAATTTCATGAGGAAGAAAGTTAAAGCTTCCTTATTTTCCTTATTTCATCAGGTTTTTAATGCTAGAATAAACAAGAGAGAGGTCTTGCAGCAATCATTCTTGACAGCAGAGCATTGTAAAAATGATAATAATGTTTAGAAACTGGTAATGCCAATATAATTTTTGCAGGTGCACTACAAATGCATCTGCTGCTGTTAATAGCAATGCTAGTGAACCAAAGCAAGTGACTGAAGTATAGCATTCTGAAGCTCACTAAAATGAGTTAGGCATTATAAATCCAATTCTGTTTTGCTTCTGTTATTTTCTCTATCAAAAATTTTTTCTCAAGTTTTTGAAGGGGTAACCCGATAGTTTAGTTAATTTTATTTTCCTTTTTAGTTGCAGAACTAGCTCTTGTAGATTGCACTGCCTAACCAATACCATCAGCACATTATCTCAAGTACATCTTGAGCAGTTCTGCATATTTCAGCACAAGTTTTCTTTGAAAAGATTACTTACGTAAATCCATCTGCAAGAAGAAGCTAATTTGGTGAGTTTGACTTCAACAGACACTTAAATATCTTGCAAAATAGAGGCAGACTCTGAACCTGAAGTAATTTCCTTTTTGAATGCTGCTAGATGATTGTTATTGGAGAAAGAAGGAAGGAGGGGAAAAGCATGCCTGAAAAACATTGCTGGTCACTAGCCTGCTTTGAGAACAATTGTTCACTCACTACAGCAGATATTTTTCTCCAAGCTTTACAGAGATCATACAGATTTAAAGCACTTTCAGATTAAGTTTTTGGCTCTGTTTAGCCATCTCCATTTTTTCAGTGTAACACTCAGACCACAGATAATTATTCATAGTTTTGAGCAGTTGAATAGTAATTACTTGAGATTTAATTCCTTCAGTAAAATGCTCACTATCCTTCGCCTCTGTAGCCACCATTTTGTTTTCAATCCAGAATATTCAGAAATCATGAACTATGTCTGACATTTGATGTCATTCATATGATTTTTTGTGACAGCTGTTTTTTGCAGGGGCAGCTTAGAGTGATGAGGAGTTCCTTTTCTTTCCTTTTGTTTTGTTTTGTTTTGTTTGTTTGTTTTTTGGTTTTTTGTTTGTTTTTTTTTTAAGAAAGAAAGATAAGATTTTCACAAAACCACTTGCTTTGGTGATCTGGAATTTTAGTAAATGTTAGTAAATTTTGCACTGCCAGCAGTGCAGGTGGCATCTCAGCAAAGCAGAGTAGAGAGGCAGAATCACCTCCCTCAACCTCTTGAAGCATCCCAGGACACAGTTTGCATTCCATTATTGTAGTCATTGCAAACAGTAAGATATGACTATATTAGCCATCGCTTCTGACTTCATTGCTCCCCATTTGAATGCCAGAATAAATACCCAGAGATCCCAAATAACTGCAGGAGTGAAACTCTGATGGATCCTGCCCATGGTCGTGGCAGGCTTTGCTAAGCCAAAGCCACCATGTGGCTTCACCCCCTAGGTGCTCAGCACAGACAAGGGGCTCTATCTGTGTAGCTGCTCCTGGGAAAGGATAGAAATAAATATTACTGCTTCCCTGCCTTCCCTCCACCACAAACAGCCTGACAGTCATCTGAGTAACAGGGGCTTGTCATGCCTGCCTTCATCAATAACGAAATTAAAATCTTGATTGCCATTAAATAAGCTTTTTTTTTTCCATTTTTTGCTATGCTGTAACAAGCATTTCAACTGCTCGTTTGTGTTAATGTTGCAAGATAGGGTGTAACCTGTAGACTAACTAATTAAATGCTCTTTGATTTTGAGTGAAGTGTTTGGTACAGTCTAGACAACAGAGTCTAATTAGCGCTGGATGTTTAATGGAACTAAAGACCCATGAAAAGCAAAAGGTGCTGAAATAAAAAGTCAGTGAGAGAGATGTGAAGATAAATGAGAGTGAAATAAGAAAAACAAAATAACCCTTTGCTATGCTAGAAATACCATTCCCTCAGAAAAACTCCACTATATTAATTATGAAAATTTGAAAAAATCCAATCAACTCCAATGTCCAGCTGTTTAGGGTAATATAATGGAAAGCTATCCAAAACACATTATGTCAGCAAGGAACAAATTAAGGCATTTTACACTATCTCACTGCATTTCATTTCTTCCAGGCAACAAATTCACCCCAGTATTTCTGCAATAGAATAAAAACTCTGTGTGTATTGCTTTGTGAGCTATGATGCACAGCCTCTCAGTAGCAAATTGAATGTTTGCCTTAACAACACCTTCCTCTGTCTAAATGTAGCCAATTTCTGTTTTTCCTCACCTGAGAAAAATGTGGATGCAACTTTCTACTAGTGTGTAGTTAAGTCCGTAAAAAACCCACAAACCCAGAATACAACAACAACAAAAAAAAAAAAAAAAAAAAAAAGAAACCCCAAAAACCCCTCAATAGATTGGTCAGCTTTAAACCAAAAAATAAACTTTAATTCAATGCATTTGTTCTCTCTAAGAAGGGATTAAACTGGATGGGTTAGGAATAACAAAGCTAAATTGCCTCCCCAGCTCTGCACTAATTCCCTGGTACTATAATCTTCTGAAGCCCTGGGAGCAAACTGTAGCAAATCAATGCCAAAAGCTATGGCCCATTTAGTTCTTTAGTACCTCTCATTTCCAGGAACCACCATGTTTTGCAAAGGGAAGTTAGTTTTTGTTTTAGGTTTGGTGACACACTTGGTTTTCCCCTGTTTTCTTTTAGGGCTTTTCAGTGTATTTTCAGTTTATTTATTCTGAAGGAAAGCAAGTGAACAAAGGAGTAGGGAAGTCTGTGATACACTCTACAGATACCACTAACACTTATTCCTGAATAGGATGGTTTAGAAAAAAAAAAAACCAAACCAAACTGAAAAACCCCACCAAAACACAAACAAACAAACTAAAAGAAAACAAACACCCACAGCAAGTGCAGTACAAAACTAGATCCCTTAATCCTACAGCAGCAGATCAGTAGATTGATAATCCAGCCCTTGCTTTCTAAGAAATAACATTTGCCTAATGATGTACAACATCCCTGCCTGGGGGATGCAGCAGGGCAAGGATCCCTCCAAGGGCAAAGCTTCCTGAGGAGGGACGTGTGCCCTGTGCTCTGGCAGACTGCTGGGGAGCAGAGCTGTGCTATGGATCAGTGCAATGCAGAATTGGCACCTGGCCCCTGTCAGTCATGAAGGAGCTTGAGCAGCTCTGACTTTGTTTACCTGTCATGGGGCAGGAATAAAAATGGCTCAGTGGTTCTGGAAGCCCCTCCTGCCTCTGAGCTGTGTGTCTCTTCTCCTCACACCTCACTGCCCATATACAGTGTCAGATAATATTTGCCTTCTACATAAAGCCACTGTACCCTCTTCCATCTCTTCAAAACATAGAAACCAGGATAATGTATTCCTGAGCTGGGCTCCTGTGCAGTATTGAGACATGCTTTGTGGGAGAGGCCCCAGTAATTCATAGCCAGGATAAATTTTGATAAACTTGGTAGGGATTAGCAACCGCTTGGTGGGCATCACAGTGCAGCCTTGGAGCACATGAGTTGTTTTCCTTCTGGTCAAAAATAAATAAGATTAAATAAAATTTTTTAAAAAGAAAAGTGTTACAGAAATACTTCAATGTACTTCATCTGCATGTTGGAGTTCTTCCCCGGGGACCAAACCAACCTATTTCAAAGCAGCCTTTCCGACTTGGGTGTAGCCTGAAAAGCAGGTATTTAACACTGAGTGTTTCTCACTACCAGTATCTATTACTATTTTGCAGCTATTACTATTATGCAGCTGCAGCCACAGTGCTCAGGCGATGGGTTAAATGCTTTCACCTTCTCTACTTGTCAGTCCTGAAGCTACTGCTATTGCTGAGAAAAGGAAAGAACTGACTCAGCAGTCACAGCAGCAGGGTTTCATATAGATCAGCACAGCACACAAGGTGGCACCATATGTTCCTGCCCTTCAGCATCTAACAAATATCAATTAATTCCAGCAGGCACCAACACAGAAGCAAATACTAATTAGAGATTTGGAGAAAGTGGTGGTATTAGCAGTCTAAATATTGGGGGAAATTCATGCTATGCTTAGGGGCATTTGAAGAAGGACAAACTGAAGGTCATTTGCATATTTGCATTTAAAAATCTGTGATAGCAGTCAGCCACTCCCCACTCCTCACAATGTGCTAAGCAGAGTTAGCTTGGTAAGAAGAGATTTGGAAAACAGGCTTAAAGGTTCATATTGGGTACAAGGAAGAACAGGGTCTTGTGTGAGTGGCTAAGAGGAAGAGCTAAAAGAAAAATAACCTTACTCAGGAGTTTTCAGAGTATCACAGAGCACTTTGGTGCTGCTGATCCATAACTAAGAAACAGAATAAGAGACAATAATTTCTTCAAAAGTACAAATTTATGTAATTATAATTATTTTTAGGGATCTACCCTGCTTATATACAATACATTTTACTCAAACTTACTGCAGTCTTTATAAGGCATTTATTCTCTGGGAAGCTTGCATGGTGACAAGGAAGAGGGGACTTATGAGCTCTCATTCCATAGACAGTGACAAAGCAGATAGATCTTACTTTCTTTTTTTAATGGGATATTTATTATATTTACTAACAAAATCCGCTGTTTTCTTCAAAGTCTTTTAAGTACTGTGACTGGATGACAAGAGTCTACTGTCAACAAAGGAGTGGAAGTTGCAGGTAGGGGCTCTGTTTAAGTGAGCCCTAGAAGTGGTTTGAAATACTGTAAGGTAAAAATTCAGCCTTAAGACTTTGTGCACCCAAGCTCTTTCAAAGATTCCAGTCCAGAGGATTAGAATATCAGCAGCAGTGACATAATCTTAAATCTGCACAGCTGATAAAAAACAAAAAACAAACAAACAAAAAAACCCAACAAACCCCTAACTAAAACAACAACAAAACCCCCACAAAACAAACAAGCAAAAAACCCCACCGAAACAAAAGAAACCACTAAAACCAACACAAAGAATCAAACCCAACACAGATTTACATGCAGGTCTGTATTTTGAAAGGCAGCAAGAGGAAGCAGGGTCAGAGTGCCATGGTAAAGTAGCTTTCATAACACTGACTACAACTTGACAGAGCCATTGACTCTTGTGAAACCCCCCAATTGCCTACAACCTGTCAAGACGATTTCTACTGCAATATATGCTGGCAACTAGAACTATTTGCACAGAAACAAATAGATTAAGGAATAATGATTGAGTTTCCAGGTGTATTTTCATAGAATTTAGAGGTTTTCTATTCCTCCAGTGTCAGGGCAAACTAAGTCTCAGGAGATCAATATCCCAAGTATTTCTTTTGGAGCAGAGGAGAATCATACCACTGTTGGCTTGTCCTTGTCCAACTATTCTTTGTTTTCCAAGGTAGATTAGTGCAGTCCTTTGTTTTTCTGCTTTGTTTTGATTTCAGTTTCTTTCTCTGTAGAAACTTTTGTTAATACCAGAGGTAAAATGACAAAGAGCTTGTTCAAGCTTAGAAGGTGAGAAATGTGGAAAATTTTACCCCAAGGCTGGTTTTCATGACTGATTAAGTAGAAACAACTGGAGCAACAAGACTACTGCAAGGTCTCTATGTCATCTGCCATTCACGTGGATTAGTGCTGAGAATGAAGAAATTAAATGGATGGAGCTCAGAAAGGTAGAAACTACAATGCTGCTCATGGAATTATTTGAAATTAAACTCCTCAAATGTGAATTAATATCTGATGTTGGCTGTTTTCTGAAGTCACAGCTGTTTCTCTATGATGAGGAAGGCAAGGGGAAGGAGGCTTCAGCATTGCTGCTGGTGCTTAACTCACAGCAGCAATACCAGATCTCCAAAATGAAGTCATGGCCCAAAGTATGGCCTTTTCACTGTCATCAGTTCACATTCCTTTGAAGACTGTGAGTGGCACAAGGTCACTCAACTTCAAAAAGCATACAAAAAGCCCATTAAACGCTTACAAGAAAGAAAGCACTGAGATTCATGAGAGAAACTTTTGCACTGAGGACATTCACAAGAACAAGCCACATTCTAATCCTGAAAAATTGAACAGCATGTGAGACACAACTTCAGGGCAGTTTAGTGGTTAAACAAAAATGCAGACAAAATGTCAAAACAAATTTTCATTTTATCCATAATTGACTATAATTTCCAGTGCGTTTTTTCCCCTCTCTCCTTGCCTTTCTCAGCCACGTGAAGAATTTACATATCAAATCATCTACCTTAAAGGCAGCTATGGCCTGACTTTTGCCATTGTCACCATCAGTAGTTTTCCTATTCACCCTAACAGCCCCATCCTATTTTCTTCTAGTTCAGGTCTTTCCTTCAATCCAAGGACTCTAAAACTCCCTGCACTAAGATTTGCTGGACTTTTGAAAGAGCAAGTAATAGTCAGGTAATTTACTGACCACAGCCTTAAAGTCTGAAAGAAAAGACAATACTCAGAGGATAGCCAGAGCCTGCTCTACATTCCTAAGACTATTTTATTCATGACCCAGACCAAAGGAAAATCTGAATTCCTATTGGAAGGTTAAGTGTATAGACAGAGAGATCTGAGAAGCTCTGTGTGTCATGAAAAAAACCTGAACCCCAAAACAAGAAAACAGTAATGGATGCTACCTTGCTGTACAAACCAGTAATTATCTTTGTGGTCACACATTTTGGTATTCTAAACACCAAAAAAAAACCCTCACTGGGTTTTTAAAAAGATCCTAACCTCTGAGCCTGGCCTTCAGGTATGTTTCATCCCTGGTGGAAGACAATGGAGTAGTATAACCAGTCAAAGGACTTTTAAACAATGAATGAAAAAAATCCATTTCTGTGATTATCCTGCTCTCAGGAATGTGAAATTTGATAGTAGACTGTAAACAGTTTTTGCGCTTTTTTTCTGAAAAAACTCATAATTTGTGATAGAAACAAAAAATACTTAACCCTTATAAAATATGAGTTTATGATATTTGGTAAATATATGATATGGAAAGAAATTACATTAGGGCTTTACTTGTCCATCAAAATTCTAAAGATATTCTTCAGGCTTTGAAAGAGTCTCATGGGAGAGTTTGATAGAAAGGAGGATGACACTTTTGTGATCCAACTGACAGCTGGAAAGGCAGCAGCAATTTTCCTCTTGAATTCAGGCTGCTGAGTGATAAATGCTGTTTTAAATTGAAACTTTGATGTATGAATGTAAATTGTTTGCAACAAGAAAAGCAGTGCTGACCAAAGGACACGTGCTAGGCAGCACAGGTTATAAAAGCACTATCACCCCAGTTCTGTCTTTAGCAATTCTATATGTAACTACAAATCAAAGGAAAGGTTTGATTCATGTTATTTTGTGAACAAGTTCTAATTTGTGTCTCTAGAGTCCAAATTTGGGTTTTGGAATTGGGATCTGTAGCTGGATCAGAACAGTGGGCACTCAGCTCTGTGCAGTAACACTGAGGGACCATCTACGCTTTGTTTCCTCTAAGCTGGTCCAGGGGTTTGAGGCTTGTAGCTCACTACAAAATGACACTGAGATGACTAAAACATTTGCCATATTCAGAAATAAATACACAGGCCAATTTTTTGACCTCTTGTCTGAAGAAAGAGTAAAATGAAACTTTTCCATGCTCTGTGTAGTTCTGGGAGGTGCTGGGATTTTAGTCACCTGTGTAAGGACCTCAATCAATAAATTGCAAGTCACAGGCAAAACGGGAGGAAAAAACAACCAACTATCTAGTACAGAAAGCCCTGCTGAGGCTGCACTCAAAGTGCTTTTACAACATAAATAACAAAAGCAATTTTACAGCTTGGTGACTGAAGTGACATAGCTGCACGGAGCAATCATTAAAGCAGATAAAAATCAGATTTTCATGGGGCTCAGCCTACACCCATCACTGGGGCTGTGCAAAGATGTGGGGTGGAGGAGGGAGAAGAGCACTTTATACCTGGCAGCAGGTTCTGGTAAAAGGCGGGCTCCTGATTTCAGAGTGAGCCTTCTTTGTGGTATACCCCTCTTCATGGTATTTTAAGTTAGAGAACACTGAGGGAATTAGTGAAAATCAAATAAGTTTTGAAACCTTTTCTATTCAGTTCTGCAAATGCTTATCAAGGATTGTTTATTTTCAGGCAGAAAATTATTGATTCAGGAGGATTAGCTGGGGCTGGGAAGTCAATGCCAGACTTTAGAATGAGAGACAAAACCTGAATATAGCAGGATCTGAAGAAAGTTGGATTGGCAGAAACAATAAAAGAGTGACAGGGCAGGAGAGTAGAGAGGGAGCAGATTGTCCAAGAGGGCAGTGCCTGGCGAGGATACAGATGCTGGGAAACTGGGGACAATCAGCAAAGCAGGGTTAATAGGAGCCTATCTGGGCCTTCTAGGCTTCTCCTAGCACAGAGAGACGAGTGCATGGCTGAGAGGCGCTGTAGGGCAAAAGGAGCAACAGGACAGGAGTGATGGGGACAGACTGCTCTGCCTGGGGTCTGCAGTGCCCAGAGGCCAGTCAGGACACTGGGGTGGGCTGGGGAGCAGTGATGGGGATGCACATTGTCTGAAAACCTGCTGTGTGGGAACAGGGGCAAGGAGAAAAGGTCTGCCTTGCAACCAGAGTTGCTTCTACAACGCTCATATAAAGCAAAGCTATTTTGCCTTAAGTGGCTTACATTTTCACTTTTTAAGCTAGGAATCCAATCTATTCTGATCTGTTTGCCATGTTTCAGGTTAGCATAAAATACACAAATCTTATATGCATAAAAGATAAAGGGCTAGCATAATTTAACACCTAAAATACAGCTTCCTAACATAGCTCTCTGCATTTCTGTTCAACATTTGAAAGGAAAAAATATCACTTCTTTGTTTTAAGCTGTTATTTTTACCCTCTAAGGATTTCCTTCAGAATAAGCCATGCTGACCCATCTGCCCACAGATCTCTGTAGTCTAAAGTGGGTTTTCCATGTGTCTCTATGCCATCATTTACTTAATTTGCTAGAAATTTTTAAAAGCAGAGAAAATGGAAATGGTAAATAGAAAACCTGCAAGCACTTTTTCTGGATTAACAGATAGTGGGGAAAGTTTGATTGAAAATGGACAGCAGACTTTGTTGCTCTATTGACATGGTTTTCCCTTCCATGCAAACTCTCCTGAATTTGTTCTATTTAGAACAAATAAGGTTCAAGCTACAGATGTATACTCCTAAAGGAGTATATTAGAACAAGTGAAGGTCCAAGCTACTAAAGATGTATACTCCTAAAAGCCGAATGGGTAATTATAAGCAAAATAAATAGTATGCAAGCTTGGGAATGGCATCCAGGTCACAGGAACAAATTTATCAGAAGGAATGCAAACCCTTCAGCTTGGCACAAAAGAGACTTTTCTGATGAGTGTGACAAGAAGGGTCATGGATGAAGTAAATTGGATCCAGTCTGCCAGTCTCTGTTTTGCAGAAATCTGAAGTAGTTTCACAGATGGAAAGCAAGACAAAACAGTATGACCACCAAACCACTTTGAAGACAACTCTAAGGAAAAAACCCCTTCTCATACAACCAACACATTCAGCTCTTGGCTTGTGAATATAAAGTGCAAAGCAGCTGTATGAGATCCCACATAACACTATGGGTTGACAAATTTTACTTACACTGGGGGAAACTACATTTTTCAGGGTTGTTCCTACTAGGGGTGTAAGCTCCAGCAGAGTACAGAATTTATAGCACCACATCACAGAGATCTTGCTCTGAAATGCAGGGAAAGCATTTATTAAAATATCAAGTGCCAGTACAGTCATTTTCCCAGCGGTCACAAACAATTGCTTTGCTTGACATGAAATCTTAATGTAATGACTCAGATCCAGAGAAACAAAAGAACTGGAGGCTACAAAGCATCAGTGTTGGAATTTATGAAAAAAGTTCTGACTTTGCTTTTGCTTAATTTATTGCAGTTTAATTTTTTTTTTCTTTGCTTATAATGACAATAATTTACCACAACAGGGAAGAAATCCAGACAAGAGTGGCATGGGCTGTGTTGTCCTTGACTGGTGGGGGAGGAGCTGGGCTGAGCTGATAGTGGCCCTACCATTGCCACCTGACTGTGGTCCAGCCCTTCTTCCCTGCTCCCCTCCTCCATGCCTGCCCTCCTCACCTCAGCATCACCAAACCATCTTCAGCTACCATTTCAAATAGCAGCTTAGGCCTGCAATTAAATTACAGGCTGAGATATTTAATGAAAAATGCCATGGGATTATGAATGATCCCAAGCAATGAAAACAAGACATCTCTAGCACAAGAGGGCTGCTGCTGCTTGTTGGTGCATCAGGGAGATTGTTCATGTAGTTGTCAGCTGTGATACCTGTTGTGATTCAATCGGGTCATACCTCCACAGACAGGAATCTTGGTGATATGTAGATACCCAAGCACATGGATAGGTACCCGAAAGCAATGCTCAATCCCACAGGTTCACAGCTTTCTCAGGAAAAAAATGGTGCTTAAGTGCTTCTGGAAATGCCCAAAGAAGCAAAGCTTTAAAAGTAAGCATGGCCTGATTTCCACTTATTTCAGAGCTTATTGAGGATCTGCTTCTAACTGCTTTATAACTCCAGATGGAGCCAGACCCTAAGTTTGCACTGCTCTGGGTTTTCTTTAGCATTGACTGGTTCTTTTGCTGGTGTACAGAGGGGTGCTAGCAGGCAAACTCCAGAATGATTCTCATACACCCAAATGTTTCAAAGACTACACTAGGATTGACTGGCACACATTTTCCTCATTGTCCTCACAATTTGCTGTCATACAACTTGAAGAGTTTGAAATAATCACACTCTGTCACATCTGTACTTGAAGGGAAACATCTAAAACTTTTCTAATGTTCTAATTGAATTGAAACTAACAAGTTGCTACTTCACAGCTGGCATTAATGAATCTACACCCTGTACATCTTCTTCTGGCCAAGGAGCTCTACCATAATGCACAAAACATGGAAATGAGGCTGGGGTTGCATAGGGTCACTGGAATAAAAGCACAAGCAGCTTTGTGAGAACATGGTCTGTTACTGTGTCAGTAAATGGGATCTGCAACCCAAATAAAATATCTGAGTAGACAGAAGCAAGAATGAAACATGATACAAACTCCACTTTTGTCCCAGGGGACAAAATGTGATTTGTTAACACCCACAGTAGCTGCTTGTGGCAGAAATGCGTCTATGAGTATTGCTCGTATGGAAAGGCAGCAGAACTCCTGTTTCAGCAAAATCTTTTGAGAACAGGGCTTGTCATAAACTGCTGATGTTATACAGTATCATATCCAAGGTGCTGAAAGACATCAATTTTTTTTTGTTTGGAACAACTGGCAGAGAAATACCTGATGGGTCAATGGCCTCGCTAAGTGGGGGGAAAAATTCAAGGGCATCTTCTGTCAGGAATGCATAAGTAATTATTTACACTTGTTCATTCTGCAAGAGAGAAATTGTTTGCATGTGAGCAATAATAAATTAGGCACTTTAAATAGTTGATCCTCTGCTGTCAGAAAAATGTCAATACAAAGGTAGTTTCCAGTAGCTAAGATTTGTAATAGAAATTCAAGGCCTTTGTGCCAAGGGCATTGGATTTAAGGACCTCATCTTTTTCTATAGTGGAAAAATAAGTAAGAACCTTGTCTATTTAGGTGAATCTATATGCTTGATAAAAACTTTATAGGATTTCCAACTGGCTGTTAGATGTAGAATGAACCCATTTACACATTGTTATTCTCACATTTATTCTTAGCTGAAATGCTGGATTTTGCTAATGCATGTGCCTGGTTAATGGGGTCACTGCAGTACTGACAGAATAATTGTAAGAAACAGAGTAAATTGTTTTCTCTGTAGTTTATTGTTACCATTACTATTTTGAGATGTATGTCAAACAAAGTTACCTAAATTGCCTCAGAGAACCTCACTGCAAAGTGATAGATTCCAATAATTTAGTTGAAAGGACAAGTTGCTTCATGGTCTTAACTCACTGCTCTGTGAGCTGCCCCCTTCCCAGTTCCAGAGGCATCATGGTTTAGTCTCTGAGAAAAGAGTTACAGTTGTGCTACTTCACCTTCATTACATCACTGTGACTATCACTACTTCAAATGGACTTCCTATATATTTTTTAAAATTTCCCAGGGCAAGAATAATTATGCAGATTATAATCATGATTTCCACAAAATGCATTATAGCAGCCTTTATGAAGAAGGCTCCATGTAAAATGGAATGAAAAGACATACACAAGACTTGATTGAGTCCTGCAGTAAAAACTTAGAGGATATTTTTTCTAGAATGCAGTTATGTAAAAATTACTTCTGATTTCTGACTGAGTGGCTTCTTACAATATCCAGTCATATCTGCTTAGTTGTTCGACAGAAACTACTTTTATTGCCTCTTCCCCTTGAGA